>NC_079446.1:28625312-28852812 GCF_903798145.1 Danio aesculapii | reverse complement strand
AGGATTGTTGGCGACTGTACTGTATGGGTGTTGATGGCCAGATTGCGTAGCTATGCATGAACAAAGGAAAATTAAACCCTATAAAAAAAGATTTAAGACCTACAACACAATAATTCAGTAGATTTAAGAATTTTTAAGGCCTAAAATTTTGCTTTTAAGATTGAAGACATTTTAAAACTTTTTAGACCCCACAGATACTCTAAATATTTACTGACTTTCAATGTCTGGAACTGACCTTTTAAAATGTGATAATATTGCAGAGCCATGAGAAATGCTCAGTATAAAACATTTGAAAACATTTTCAATTTAAACAATGCTTTACAGTTTACTTGAATAATAAAGCATTACCGTCTTCTGTGATCGAGGAGGCAGTATGGTGACATTGGGGAACTTGGTCTTTCCTACCACAGTCTCAAAAATCAGCGCTTGCACGCTAAGATTATTAGCTGTGATACTGACAAAGTTTTGGTTGGTCAGGTTCATTTGGTGCTAGAGAATAGATAATAAATAGCATTACAAGCCTTGTATGTGGAAAAAAAGGTGCAATACAACAGACAAACCTTTGTGTCATTTATACATCGGATCACCTACCGTGACCACAATTTTAACGGAATCTGGAGTGAAATAGACCATGGATGACTGTAGTTCCACAGCTGACATATCCATGCTCCGGGGAAAGAGGAAAAACAGGATCAGTGAGCAGATCAGGAGGCAAAGCCCCACTGATATACACACATACAGCTTCCTGTGGGAGAATGTCAACACGAAGAACATTAATCCTGGAACTGATATTGCAGAAGTCTAAGCTGCATGTCATCATGATACTGACGTGTGATGAGGCTTCAGCCTTTGGTCACTGCAAGGAATGACGGCCACAAGTTGATTCTCCTGACCTAGAGATGTCAAGATAAGACAGACAGAATAAAAGTCTGTTTTTAAGAGCCAGAACTGTTTGTAACCAAATAGAAGGAAATATTTAACGTCACTGAAACTTGCCTCTCGGGATGCGTCCTGTGCCCTGGCAGGTAGGACACGGATCCGACTGTCCTTCCCCATTGATACTGCCATAGTCCAACCATTTGGAAAGCCTCCGTTTCTCTCCATTTTTATTTTGGGACATAATGTATTTCTGGAGAGGCGAAACTAAAGACCTCCACCTTGAACTATAAGAGAGTTTCATGAAGCTTATCTGTTGTATGTCTGACAAAAAGATGTTTGTTTGTGTGTGTGACAGTATTACTCTAGTTATATATTACAATATGACCCAAACTGACTTAATAAAAACACTGGTGGAGCTCTCACTGTAAAACAGTAAATGCCCTCAAGTGGACAATAAAGCTACCTAACAATAAAACACGAACAATAAAACTCCAAAGATCATTATAAAACAAATGACATAATTTGATCAAAAATCTTAAATGACACACTTTCTATGACCTCCTGTTTAAACATCCTGTTATGTTTTTTAGATACATTTCACTTTACTGTCATATTTATGCAGGTCAGCATACTCTCGGTTTTATATACACATCATTTTAAATTAAAGTGTCTTGGAAGAGTTCATATCTACACATTACACTGCTTACAAACTGTGACGCAAAGAACCGTCAGTTTAGAGTTGGCCATGATATTTCCTCTATATCAAAATAGCAAAGCAGTTGATGACTGTCAAAACAGTGAGCTCCCTAACTAGAAGACATCTAACAACTCTGACTCTAAACGCGTCTAGGTAAGCAACAAACCGAAACAAATACACACACAACGTCACACACAAATAGAGCCACTAAAACTGAAAATACTTAATGAAAATATAGTTCTGTTCCTTTAATCAACATAATGACACATCTCGTGTCATTATAACGTACTTAATATGTTTACGTCAAATCTCCGCACATTATTTCACCTACCGTCAATTCATTGAAACATTGTGGCTGCTATCTCGATTCACTCCTTTTCGCTGGTTAGGGTAATTCGTATTTAGGTTGTTTTGTAAGACAGCACATGCTACTCGCGAATGAACTTTAGAGTGCGCACTGCGCAGTCACTTACTTCCCTCTTTGATTCACCTCAGCTGTTTGGTGTCGCCCTCCGCTGGCCAGTTATTGCTTGCGGTTTGGTGCGCCCTTTTCATTCAAAAACCAAAACCAAAAATATACCTAGCTGTAGCAGCCTTGCTGTGGCATTCAAGGGTGTCACTGCAATTTTAACACCTCCGTTTTAACACGTTTCTCTCTTTTGTAGTTGCAGACACACCATCACTTTCTTTTGGAGAATATGGGAACGCAAAACATGCTGTATAAGGTTTCCTTACTATAAAAAATGATAGGTTAAACATGAGTGCATTATACATATACACAACCTATGCAGGGTGCGAATTACAGGGGTGTTGGGGGATTGACCCCCTTAAGGACGTCAAAACTAGATGGGGGGGGGGGGGGGGGGGGGGGGGCAGTCCTTTAATACTGAAAAATATTTCACTCTGATCTGTATAATTAAAATAATAGATAACATATATATACAATTGACCACCGGTATAACACCGCGGTAAAGTTAGTTTGACATTCATTAGACATTCATTTTCAAATCAATTAAATTCTTTGCTGATTGTATAATGGCGTCAATCAGTCTATTCGAGAAACAAGTCTGAAATTGGCAGACATCGTGTTCACAAGACCTTGTTTTCTTGTAAAATGGGTGTTTGTGTCTAGATTTAGAATGAAATAAAGTCAGATTAGACACATAGTTTGTAGTTTAACTTACTGTAACATCTGAAATAGCTAATCAGAGAATACCGTAGGTCAAATATCTCTCAAAAGGCTAAAAACTTAAATAAGCTTAGTTAATAAACTAGACGTAACTAAAAATAAATACATAAATGACTGAAGCATGTATTACACAAACTAACCGAAACAGTTGACTCCCCCTTGATCGTCAATTGCCATACTGCACCTATATCCATACGGGTTTTCAAAAGGAGCTACAATATTGACATAATATTGACTACATAGCCTACGTATTTTTGAACAAAAAATAATGTCTAATGAAATGTAATGATCATTTTTGGCATGATTTACAGAATACACCCATTAAAAAGTAACAGTGCAGCCCCAGAATATTAATTAATTGTAATTATAAATCTTTGTACTTGATTACTTTTGTTTTTAGTAATTTAAGGTATGATAAGACATAGTATGTTCACATTCTTTTATGTATTTTAATCTTGTTTTTTTTTTCTCATATAATCAAATTTTCACAAGCTTTTAGAAACATTAACTTTAATGTTTCTAAAAGGTTGTGAAAATGCCATTGTACCAGTTAAAGATGCGCAAGTATTGATATGATTAACGGTGCTTAAGTAATTGGTTATACAAATATATATTTCTATTTATTGTGGTTTATTAATCCAATAACACATATCAAAGAACAAAACAAAACACAAATCTGTGTTTAGTGAATCTGTGCTCGTTCGTGCCTCAAAAGAGGAAGCTGACTAGGAGAATAACTATTTTAACCTTTAGAACATTCCATTGTTTCAGCAGTTCAGATGTGTGTACATTAACCAAACGCTGTTCTGCAGACTGGGCAGATTTAGACAATAGCAAGAAGATCTGTGATTATGCGAAGAAAATAACTCAAAACACACCAGAAATGATCATGGAATGTTTTTTATTCACTGTGTTGGACACAAAAGCCATGTTGATAAGCCTTCAGTTCATAGTAATACATTGCACATGAGAATGACAAAGATGACCAAAAATCGGTGCCTATAGCAAAAACTTTGACCAATCAATCAATCACTGGTTGTGTTAAGCATGACTGAAAAACTCATTGCACATTCCTATAAGTTTGGTAGCCCAACACCTTAGTGTGACACATGAAGTAGTGTGATTTAAAATAAGATATACAAATATAAAGGTCACCGTGACATATAACAAAATCAACACAGGCTGTTCTTAATATACTGTAGCTTTCCTCTAAGAGGCAAAAGTGCTCAAACAAACCGAAACCCTCTGGTATTGTTTCAAATTAGTCCTCATATCTAATCAAGCAGTACAAAATTTACCTGAAGCCTACCTAACAGGTTAGTAGGGCACGCGCACTGAATAAAAGTAGCGTTAAGACTGCTTAAAGAGGGACAGTTCACCAAACAATGAAAATTTACTCACCATTTACTCACCCTCAAGTAGTTCCAAACCTTTACGAGTTTCTTTCTTTTGTTGAACACAAAAGAAGATATTTTGAAGAATGTTGGCCATTGAAAAAAAATATATATACTATGGGAGCAAATGACTACTGGATTTCAACATTCTTCAAAATATCTTCTTTTGTGTCCTAACAAAAATAAGAATCTGAAAAGGGTCTGAAACAAGCTGAGTAAATGATGAAATTGTCCATTTTTTAATAATGAAATTTCCCTTTGATAAACCTTGCGTATTTCCCCCATTCATAATGTCCTACAAACATGAAACTAAAAGTTTACAATCAAGTAATTGCATCATTGCAGCTACTGTCAGTTATAGTGATATAGTTCTCTCTTTTTCTTCTCCAGACTCTCTCAGCGGCGTTTCTCTTATTCTGACAGAAAGCTGCAACACAATGAAATCATTTACAATTCTTACACGTCGTTGAGGTCGCGGCGGTGCTTCTTAATGTCTTGAGATGTGCCATTCGCTGTCGGTCAACTGCACCAGCTCGTTGACCACATCAAGTAAGTTGTAGTGATGCTTTCTCAGCAGCCTCTGGTTGAGCGGCTGGTTGCTGAAGCCCATCTCCTGTAATACAGCCATTAATGAGGCGTCTTCACAGGCTGGGTCCACTTCAGGCCGCTGAAAGACAAGCATTCTGATGTTAGTGTTATGAAGGTCACAAAGGCTAAGTCCAGGAGTCACAGATAACCAAAAGTTCTCAAGGCTTGCATTATCTTAAATATTTAAATACAGTCAAATTATAGGCGCTGGTGTTTCCATTCAGATTAACCAGCGGCTGTGCACTCAGTCACCTAAACTAAATACTTCAGAGTTATAATATGCCTTTTATAAGCTTGCATTGCAGAAGTAGACAGTGCATTGTATTGCCATCCCATAAAAGGAACAAAATATATATAAAAATGTATTAAAAAACATATGACTGATGAGAAAACACATTTTTCTTCTTTTGTTGTTCCTCATATTTGAAAGTCACTTTGAATTAAAGCTACAAGCAGCAATGAAAGGACCTCGCACCCGGGCTCACCGGTGCCTAGTGGCCTTAGGTTGACAGAGAATAGCGGACAATAATAATTTAAGCTGATATATATATATATATATATATATATATATATATATATATATATATATATATATATATATATATATATATATATATATATATATATATATAAAAACCTTGAGAAAAATCACAGATTTATGCCATTTTTTATTCTGTCAGCAGGTGGCGCTATGACTGTTACTGAATATTGTCTTGGAATATTGAATCTGGCAGATCAGACATTGTGTGGCTGAATTATAAGTACTTCCTTCCCCATGGCGATACACTGAAATTTACCACGTATATCGCCAAGGCCTTTAGATGACAATACCCATTTTTGGTGTTGATCTGATTAAATCCCTAGGAGGAGTTCGTTAAGACACAACGCTTGGAAATAGCAAAATCCACACTTTGTCGGCAGAGTAATTTATAAATTATGTGACTTCCGGTCAGGTTTCCGATTTCGCACAAATTTTTGTATGTGTGCGTGAAACGTAGCTCGGTGGCCACTTCATCGAATGTTTATAGGTGGCGCTGTCGAGCCAATTTGCCACACCGAATTCTGAAGCTCATATCAAACAATAATTTTCACCACTTCTGGTGTGTGTTCAGAGTTTCATGAGTTTTCGAGTGCATTTAGACCCTCAAAATTCCCGCAATTAGGGGCAGAATAATAATGATAATAATAATAGGGTGTCACGGTGGCGCAGTGGGTAGCACAATCGCCTCATAGCCAGAAGGTTGCTGGTTCGAGCACCGGCTGGGTCAGTTGGCATTTTTGTATGGAGTTTGCATGTTCTCCCGGTGTTCATGTGGGTTTCCTCTGGGTGCTGTGGTTTCCCCCACAGTCCAAAGACGTGGTATAGGTGAAATGAATAAGCTAAATTGGCCGTAATGTATGTGTGTGAATGGGAGTGTATGGGTGTTTCCCAGTGTTGGCGGTTCGTTCCGCTGTGGTGACCCCTGATTAATATAGGGACTAAGCCGAAATGAAAATGAATGAATACTAATAAAAAACAGAGCGATTCCAATAGGGCCTACGCAACACCGGTGCTGTGTCCCCAATTAAAGTGTCTCCTAGATAAATGTAAATGCGACTACAACTAAAAAACCAAAACCAGAAGTGAAATAAATGTTAAGTGGAAAATTAAATATAAAAAAAATGTATTTTTACTAAAGATTAAGATTACTAAAATGAACACAAAGCTAAATTAAAACAAAAACTAAAATAAAAATAAATAAATATTTGAACAGAAATAATAAAATGATTAGATTATTAAAATCTAATACCACAAAATATGAAAACATTAAAAAACTTAATAATTATAAATGAAAACAGACAATAATTCTATAAAATACTAAAAGAGCACTGATCAGCAATATAGTACCCAAAAAGAAATGTGATCTGGTGTGTGTGTGTGCGTGTGTGTGTGTGTGTGTGTGTGTGTGTGTGTGTGTACGTGTGCGTGGTGTCAGACCTGTGCAGGTGTGCTCTGGCCTGTGAACAGTGCTTTATAAGCAGAAGCAGCTACAGACAGAGCTCCCTTCACCAGTCCCTCCGTCAGACCACCATTACGTGCCCTGCAGAACATCAAAAACAGGAACACAAGGTCATGCCCCAACAGTCTCGTGCCAACAAAACAAGAGGACATGAGAATTACTGTTAAGAATCAGTCATGCAGCAAAGCTATGAGGAAGAACAGCTGTAAGTGAACATGCATGACTCAATATGCCTAGACATTTCATGTGCTTATTTAAAGGGATTTAAAACATGTTATGTTAACCATATTATGAAAAAAAGAACAAAATGTGGTAGGCCACAGGATAGCATTTTTTGCGGAGCTACTTCCTCTTCTGCTGCATTTAAGTTTCAGTTTTAGCAATGGGTGGATTTGAAAACTACTTAAAACCAGAACCATCTCACTTTCCTATCCTGTTTGTATTATAAGTTTATACAGCAGTCAACATTTAAAGTGGATAAAAGCCTTTTATTAAACTTGTCCTATAAATAGATGTATATATATATATATATATATATATATATATATACACTACCTGACGAAAGTCTTGTCGCCTATTCAAGTTTTTAGGAACAACAAATATGAACTTTTCTTCTAGTTGATCAATTGGAATCAGAAGTGGCTTATATGAAAGGCAAAGGCCTCTAGATTACGCTTATTTTACCAAAATAAAATATGATCATGCCTTGATTTTTAATTATTTAAGTAGGATAGTAAGGCCAGACTTTGCTTAGACAAAACTCATGTCATTTAACAGAAATAATGTACAGTATAGAATATAAAGTCATGGTGCAGTGGAAAAAGAATTAATATTGTGTATGACTCCCATGAGCTTGGACGACTGCATCCATACATCTCTGCAATGACTTAAATAACTTATTAATAAAGTCATCTGGAATGGTAAAGAAAGCGTTCTTGCAGGACTCCCAGAGTTCATCAAGATTCTTTGGATTCATCTTCAATGCCTCCTCCTTCATCTAAACCAGATATGCTCAATAATGTTCATATCTGGTGATTGGGCTGGCCAATCCTGGAGCACCTTGACCTTCTTTGCTTTCAGGAACTTTGATGTGGAGGCTGAGGTATGTGAAGGAGCGCTATCCTGCTGAAGAATTTGCCCTCTCCTGTGGTTTGTAATGTAATGGGCAGCACAAATGTCTTGATACCCCAGACTTTTGATGTTGAATGTAACCCCAACCCCATGATTTTTTCTTCACCAAACTTGACTGATTTCTCTTAGAATCTTGGGTCCATGCGGGTTCAAATTGGTCTTCTGCAGTATTTGTGATGATTTAGATGCATCTCAACAGAGGATTAATCGGAGAAATCTACCCTCTGCCACTTTTCCAAATGATCAACAAGCTGTCAAGTTATTTTTTGTTGCACTTACAACTGGGTTCGATGACAAGACTTTTGGCAGGTAGTGTACACCTTTTTGACTTCAAAACCTGATTTCATTTCAAAATGTTTATGAAACATCTGAGCACAACAAATATCAGATTAACTGAGTCGTACTGTTTTAATCCATTTTGAACTTTAACATTTGCTGTTCACCTTTTGCACCAAATACACTGTACTACACAAACACACTGGCACAGTGTCAATATATTTATCCTGAGGACGTCAACACATGTTCTGCCATTCCCTCTGCAACTGAACCCAGTTCAACAAAAACAATCCAAAGCTCTGAAATACGCCAAGTATTCTAATCATTTTGGCCACTGCTGTGAAAGTAATGGAATGTAATGCATGCAAGCACAACGAAAAGCAAATGAAGTGGCTATGTTGTTATACCGGGGATCCTGGGGGCCACAGGTCTCAAAGGCACTGACAGGGGCCTCTAAATGAGCTGATCTGCAACCTAGGACAAAGAAGAGACATACACATACTTTAAGATGGCTCAAAGCTGAACAACCTGTTTATCAAGAATTTATCAGAATTATCAGCCCCCCTTTGACTTTTTTTTCTTTTTTTTAAATATTTTCCAAATAATGTTTATCAGAGCAAGGACATTTTCACAGTATGTCTGATAATATTTTTTCTTTTGGAGAAAGTCTTATTTGTTTTATTTCAGCTAGAATAAAAGCAGTTTTTAATTTTTTTAAAACCATTTTAAGGTCAAAATTATTAGCCCCTTTAAGCTATATATTTTTCAATAGTCTACAGAACAAACCATCGTTATACAATAACTTGCCTAATTACCCTAACCTGCCTAGTGAACCTAATTAACCTAGTTAAGCCTTTAAATGTCACTTTAAGCTGTATAGAAGTCTAGAAAAATATCTAGTAAAATATTATTTACTGTAATCATGGCAAAGATAAAATAAATCTGTTATTAGAAATGAATTATTAAAACTATTATGTTTAGAAATGTGTTAAAAAAATTCTCTCTGTTAAACAGAAATTGGGGAAAAAATAAATAGGGGGGCTAATAATTCTGACTTCAACTGTATATATATATATATATATATATATATATATATATATATATATATATATATATATATATATATATATATATAAACTTAAATTACTTAATTTCAGGATAGCACTACAACAACAACAATAATACATCATGTTTTCATTTATTCTATATAAAAAAATTTCCAGGACTGAGTCTAGCAGACAAGAAATCTCACCGCTTGAGTCATCCTCGTGTTGGCATGAGGTGTTCTCATCCACTGGTCCTGACTCAACATCATGAGATCTCACTGATCTGCAAAACAAGCATGAAGCCTTGAAAACGAATGGAATGGTCCATCTAGCGTGACAGTACACTCCCTCTGCATTATTAACTGATTCATTCACATCCAGAATTTAAATTTCTTGATCATTTCATCATCCCTTGTCATCTATAATGTTCATGCCTTTGTTTATTCATTCATAAAGGAATTAAGGATTTTGAGGAAATCATTCCATGATTTTTCTCCATACAGCAGATATCTATGGTGCTCAGTGCAGTTTGAAAGGGTCAAACTATCCCAGCAAAAAAAATAAGGGCTTTGCTTAAACAATCTGATGTCTTATTTAATAAAAGAGTTAATTTGCATACTGTTTAAGCTCGTCTTGCACTTACTACTTTGTAAGAATGTAAGGTTTTGTGGTTTAAAAAGTATAAACAATTTCTTTTTTTAAGTAAATGAACCAAACATTTTGCTAGGCAAGAGACATGTTCCACAGCTGGGAGTCCTTTGAAGTTACACTATAAGTCCAGCTATATGGAGATGAACATTCTTGAATGGTTTTCTCAAAAAACAAAACAAAAACAAGGGTTGACAATGACATTTACTCATATCTGAATTATCAGGAAATTTTCATTCTGGAAGTGAACTAACCCTTTACCCTGCAGTTTCTCAGAATGTTTTTAACCTGTGTGTTCGGAGAGACGGGGGTGGTGACAGAGCGACGGGCACAGGAACCATCTCTGGAATCAGAGGAGGAGTGTCCAGTATCTGAGAGGTGGACAGCATCCGGTTCAGGCTGTTGTGAAGAACTGCGACAGGGCTTGGCTCTTCATTCTCTCCTTCAGCCGTGCTTGGGTTTTGCGGTGCCTCTGGCCCGTTGGCAAGAGGCACTGCAGCCTGGGACATTGCTGAGCTATACATCGATTCTCCCAGGGGCCTGGAAGTATCGAAGCAGTCAGGCAGGATGACAATGTAGTCCTCAGATGAGGCAGAGGACACCTGGCTGCTCACCTCATCCCACTCTCCTGCTTCTTCCTCTTTTTCCTGCTCATTTTCACGTCCCTTTTGTTCCGCTTCCTCTTCGTTCTCGTCCTGTGCAGCTGGGTCGGTGTAGAGGTTTTCATTTGAGCCAATCAATGCCTCTGTAAAGACTGCACAAATAGCACAAAATGTGAACTGAAAGAAGGTGCTGCTTGAGCAAAAAAACGGTTTATTTTTAGCAAGCCCAAGTGCAAGCTCTTTCAGTATGCCAGCTTAACCCTCGTGCATCCTTATTGACATTTTTGTCTTTTTCATTTCATTTTTCTGACTATTTTGGCAGTATTAATACTAAAAGATATAGTTTTATGGGTGTATTTGAAATTTAAACTAAGGATGTCCAGATCCAACATGTGATCGGAAATCGGGACTCGATCAGAACCAGACGTTACCTCACGATCAGAACTCGAGAATATATATATATACTCATTATGTTTTACCACATCAATAGTTATGCGGTGGCACAGAGTTAGACCTCTTTCTTGACTTCACACAGAAACAGCAACGCGTGCGCTATGACACCACTTTGTTGCAACTATTAGTTAAATGCCGTAGTAGAACACGGAAGCAGCTTGTATGTCTGCAGTCTGGAGGTATTATAAAGTTGATGAGACTTTTTAGTGCCGTTGCAAACATTCTTGATGAGAACAAAAACAGGCTCAAACCTGACAAGGTAGAGAGGTAGAGTTTTCATTAAGATAAACATACATTTCCTTTTGTGAAACTTACTACTGTGATGACAGTAAGAGTTAGGAGTGCAGTTCCTAAAAGAACAATACTGGCTGTGCAAACACTGTGGCACTTTTATTTTATTATTTGTTGTTTACTTGCCTGCCGGGTACTTTAAGTTGAAGTGCTATTTGTTTTTATATTAGATTTACTGTTGCACTTAAGACCAAAAGTGAAGAATTGATGTTATTTATTACTTGATTGTTCAAGCTACCTCACAGAAGTGTTCTGTTTGCTCACAGAGTTGTTGAATGTTAAACTAAGGTGAATTAAAGAAAACATAAGGAGCATCCTGGATCTGTTTCTTTGCTCTTGTTTATTCTTTTTTTATGTATTATAGAAGTATCAGATCAGGTCTCGGTATCGGTAGATACTCAAAATCAAATGACTCGGGACTTGAGAGCAAAAAAACCTGATTGGGACATCCTTAATTTAAACCCTTATTTTCTTTCAGAAATGTGTTTTACATTAAGTACAAACAATAGTTTAAGACAAAACACTAACAGACAAAAATGTCCCCGCTGAAACACAAAAAGGCTCATTTTCATCCCAGCACCAATAGCGCAAAAAATTTGTACATTCTTTGTTAAATGCCACGATTTTGTAATAAATATTAGAATATGATCCCATTTATGATGCTTTATGTTGTCCTCTTTTGACTCAGGTGTAACTTTTTGAAATTGATGTACAAGTGTTAGAGAACTGTAAATGTGCTCAGGAACTTGTGGTGAGGCTGTGCATTGAATGTAATAGGAGTGTAAATTATATTCAGTTTGCTTCAAAAGACCTTAACGTATCGTTAAAAGCTACAAGTATTAATTTAGTTTCACCTGTTAACATTTACAAACATATACAATATACACTACATATTTGAAAAGCTATAATGGGGTACTTTAAGTAACAGTGACAAGAAAAAAAGGCATGCAGACCTGGAAAGACAGGTTCCTCTGTTATGATTGGTTTTGACACAGGAACTGGAGCCTCAGGCCTGTTTATGACTGGTCTGTCATTCTTCACCAGTAATGATCTCTCCTTAAAGCGAACAGGATCTGGAACTGCAAAATAGGAAGGCAAAATTAAGAAAAAAAGGCCTGCCAAATATGTGTTTTTGTAAGCAGAATTCCAGCAGAAGCTCACCCTCGTGCCTCCTCAGACTGGGCCGAGCTCTGCGTTGAGGTTTGCGTTCTGGTTCCTCCTCGAGAGTCAGAGAGCGAATCACAGTCTCACACACAAACTGAGTGCCACTGATGTCTTCGTCTCCTTCCTCATTGCCTGGAACATCCAGAAGCTCATTTTGTCTCTGAGGCTGCAGAACTAACAGAGAATAAGTCGTGTCAGTACGTAGTTCACTAGTAACATGTTCATAATCAGTTCAGGAAGGCATTCATCCACAAAAGCCGTTAACAGATC
Organism: Danio aesculapii; assembly: GCF_903798145.1. Taxonomy (NCBI): domain Eukaryota; kingdom Metazoa; phylum Chordata; class Actinopteri; order Cypriniformes; family Danionidae; genus Danio; species Danio aesculapii. Next base: position 28,840,184 of record NC_079446.1, on the reverse strand, counting down.
TAAAAATCTGCATGGGATAAAACTAAAATTGCAAGGGATAAAACTTAATCTGCCTTGAATTATTTGTACTGGTCCTGAGCATTTATTTGATAAGAATACAGACAGAATTTATTAGGGGAAAACATTTAACTATAGTTATTCTGATCATTTCATCTGTATTATAATTTAAAACAAGCTTGTATTTCAAATAATCATGCTTTTTAAGTACTTGATAATGGGAACTACATAGGAACTAAATGATCCTGCAACTATATTGGCTGTTTAGACAGCAGATATCTGTAGTTTGTGTTAGACATCCGTACAATACAGTAATTCAAAATTCACATGAACATGTTCTAACCTTGAATTTTCTTCCTGCATGAACGTCCAACTTCAACTTTGCTTTGTCCTGTTCCGTGCTTCCCAAACAAAGCTCCATGGTGAAGAGTTGGAGATACGCAGGAGGTGATATCTGAGAAGATTACACAATTACTCTAAAAATGAGGCCAGACTAATTACACACATGACACTGAGGAACAGACCCTGAGGATTAATTACATAATCATGACCAGAATGAAGCCTTACCAGATGGAGCATTGGCTGGGACTTTCTCCAATTCTTGCACAATGTTTATATCCAGTAACTCAAAGGACAGCAGATCCTGGACAACAACAAGACTTTGGACATTAGTCAGTCATAGAATAAATAAATGTTGTGCCTTCGCATCTGATAACGCATACCTGTGCTGTCAGCAAGTCCACAGAGGGGATGCAGAATTCTCTCCTAGAGCTGGCAGACACTTCACAGTCTCTGGTGCCTGACCAGAACATGCCGTCTTTCCCCATTAGACACAGATCAGTCCGCTGTATAGTGGTAGACAAAATATTTGATTACTATATTTACACTACTGAAACAACCGTAGGTGTGATGGTGCATTGCTGAGCTGAGACAATAAACCAATGCATTGTGAATTGAGATATTCCTTACACATTCAACTTGAACCAAATTTTAAGAGTGTTCATAGTGAGCCATGTTTACATTAATCTTGTGGCATTGTGCAAGTACGTTTAACTCGAGCTCTCTTTTTCGTGAGCACCTGAGCATGCGCTGACAAACTCGCCTAGAGATTCATCTCCAAGTTCCAAAGAGAACCACGATACATTCGGAAAATCTAAGAATCTATTCATGAATACATCAGTTTATTGTCCTAACCCTAGTGCATTGGGTTAAAGTTGACTCACCAGTGATTTGCTGCAGTGGATGCTGGGTTTCTGCCCTGTGCTTGGCACCACCACAATGCTACACCACACTCTGGGCCCAAACTGCACACCACAATGTGCCAGGCGCCAGTGAGACGTGTAGGTGCCCTCCAGCAGTGGTGCCACAAACGCCACACTCACCACGCCAACCTGCCCCGGCTGCAGAAAGGGCACTGCGACCTCTTTTTGCTCTCGTGATCCCAGGGTCAGGTTGCCCCACATGAATTTCAACTAAAAAGACAGACACGAGCACACTTGCAAACGGAGGCCACAAAGATGCATCAAAACATCACAGTGAGGGTCTTAGAAAGTACCTTGGTGTCGGAGGTCCAGCTGATGTTGCCAGTGTTCCTCATCTTCCAGTACTTGATGAACTTGGTGCCTGGCTCCAGACAAGTGCCATCTGGTAGATTCTCATCCAGAAACAAGGCAGTCATTGTGGGCACCAAGGTGGAGCCGGAGACCTTGGGACCCCTGGTTTGAGTGCACAGAGGATCGTCAGAACAGCTTTGTTTCAGCGTCTGTCTTTTCCTTGAAGTTCATATCAAAAAAGTACAAAAAAGGACGTAATACATAAAGGCAGCGGGTGCTATTTTGAGGTAGTTCCATCCATTTGCCAGCGATAACTCAACTATAACAGACAATGTGATAAATCTTGATAATGTTTGTTCTGGGCTGGGTAGGGAGGTCACCCAGCCCTGACCCCTCTCAGTGTGGCCCTTACTCTGGACTGGAAGTTTGAGGGTCTGGGCACAGGGCCGGAGCTGGGGCTGGTCCTGCACCGAGAGATGGAGCGGGAGCGGGGGCAAGGCCTGAGGTGCTGGTCCCATTGGAGGCTCCACTCCACAGCAGACCTCTCTTCTCCAGCCTCAGCTTCTTCTTGATCTCCTTCACCTCAGCCTTCAGCTGCCTCCGCTCTGCTTTCAGACGCTGCCTCTCCGCCTTTCTCACCGTCCTGTCACCCCGCCTCAGAAACCTGAATACAACACCGAAAAATGAATTCAATTCCGTTAACAAATATAATCAATGATCGCTCTAAACAACACGTAAGGTTAAGCAGAAAATTCACAACATCTTGAGCACAGAGTGTTTATTTTGGCTTGCCTGGGTTCTGGGGTAACTCCACGTTCAGGGACAGACAGAGGAGTCCTTGTTCTCTTTAGGTTGTGGCTGGGATCGTGTTTATGACTGCATGGCTCGCATAAGATGCAAGATGGACAAACACTGCACATAGGAGAAGGGAAGTGTTTATATTGAACAGCCATTCATTTTCTCAAATAGTGTGTGATTAGAATATATCATAATATCATAAATACATGCTCTATTAACTCAAGACTCCAACTAATTCAATATAAAGTAGTACATCGGCTTCATTATTCTAGGGTTAAGCTTAATAAATTCTACCCCTCTATCTCTTCTAAATGTAACAAATGTGAATCTGCGGAAGGCTCCTTAGGACATCTTTTTTGGTCATGCCCAAAACGTTTTGAGTTTTGGAGCAAAATTTTCAGCTCTACTCCAAGCCTTATTCTTGTGACCTCGCCCCTGATCCAGTTTTTGGTTGCAGTCATCAAATTAAAAAAGCTGTCCAATATGGAATGGTGATAGCTATAAAAATTATGCCTTGTCTATGGAAAAAGGCATCAAAACCACTTTTTAAATCCTGGCTTTCAGAATCTTCTAGCACTTTACATTTAGAGAGACTTAGACTCAATCTATCTGATAACATTGCTGGCTTCGAAGCCACCTGGAAACCCTTTTTTAATTATCTGTCAAATGACAAGAATGATAGTTTAAAGGTATAACCCTGTCATCGTCTGCAGGATCACCATATTGCCTGTGCCCACTGGCCTAGATATACAGTTGAAGTCAGAATTATTAGCCCCCTTTAAATTTTTTTCTTTTTTAAATATTTCCCAAATGATGTTTTACAGAGTAAGGAAATTTTCACACTGTCTGATAATATTTTTTCTTCTGGAGAAAGAATTTTTTTTAAAAGCCATTTTAAGGACAAAATTATTAGCCCCCTTAAGCTATATATTTTTTTCAATAGTCTACAGAACAAACCATGGTTATACAATGAATTGCCTAATTACCCTAACCTGCCTAGTTAACCTAGTTAAGACTTTAAATGTCATTTTAAGCTGTATAGAAATGTCTTGAAAACGATCTAGTAAAATATTATTTACAGTCATCCTGGAAAAGATCAAATAAATCAGTTATTAGAGATGAGTTATATAAACTATTATGTTTAGAAATGTGTTGAAAAAAATCTTCTCTCGGTTAAACAGAAATTGGGGAAGAAATAAACAGGGGTGCTAATAATTCAGGGTGCTAATAATTCTGACTTCAACTGTATATGTGTAACATTGTTGACCCATGTGCAATACTGGAGGAACTGATGTAATAATGGTTTTAAAAGCTATTTTCCCTGTTTTTCTTTTTTGGCATTTCTTTTCTGTCTTTATAATTGTTGTTGCTTTTTATATTGCTCTGTGTTGCTTTAAGGTCAAAATAAAAATATAATACTCAAAAAAGATTACTAAAACATTACACATTTTAGGTAATGTAATCTGTCTGATTCGTTTTAGATTACTTTTTTATATTATAAGCTCTATTTTTGGCCATTTTCTAACTTCATTGGATGGGGCAGTTCAAATCAAGAAACTGGAAATACTATAAAGCCAAACAAAAAGCAAACAAATTATGTTACCATTAACTGATTATAGGCAATTGATGTAGATTCCACCCTTTTCCCCAAAAAATGAATGTACATAAATTTCCATTTAGTTGGCTTAGATTACAAATATAAAAAAATAAGGAAAAATTTATAAATTATGAAGACTTATCTGCCACTGTGTTAATTCCATGTAATCAATAAATATATAACTCAAGAGTTATGACCATTTTAAATGTAAAATAATCTTAAGTTTTTACTTATTTAAATCTGATTATTTAATTCAGTTTGCTTTCCTGAGTACTACCTAGCACAGGTTATTAGTCAATATTCTCAAATCTTTAGGACATTCTCACCTGCACTGATATCCTCCCCCAGTGGCTGGTCCTTTGCAACTACTGCAATTTGGAGTTGAGCTAGAAGCCCTCAGTGTGGTGGAGCTGACTGGTTTCTGTGTGCCAGAGGTGCTTGGTTCTTCTGCAGGAGGATCTGAGGCTCTGTGTGTGCAACACTGGCCAGAAAACTCACTACACATCCTGTCCACCACCTCCCTTACCACTTGATCTTTGAACTACAATGGGAACAATTTGGACCAGATTAAACAAGTAATGGGTTTAATATGAAATGTAATTTGGTGCATTTTAATTATATGCAAAACTAAGGTTATCAAAGCAAGATCTATTAAATCATTTTTTAAGACACAGTACCCTGTCCATGTAGGATTTAAACCAAGTGGGGACTGCTTCTTCTTCAGTTTTCATCCCTTTGTTTTCTTTGGGCACAGCCTGCTTATGAAAACCAGGAAGAGAAACACATTTTCTCAATCTGAAAACATCTTGCTCTGCAATAAGCCCCGCCCACTAATATTTTACAACATTTTTTTAACAATATCTGCATGAACTGATAAACAACTCACACCTACAGTTAATAATAAGTGTGCACTCCCCTTGCAAAATAGGCAGAATATTAATCATTTTTGCAAAGGAAGAGGGATTTTTAAAATTGAATGCTATTTATTTAGTATGGTCCTAAATATGCCATTTCACACAGATGTAAATTGCCTTTTGCTGTTAGTCATTAGCATGTACTTTTTTCAAAGTGGAAAAATAATAATAATTGCATTTATGAACAGTTTAAATACTGAAGAATCTTAGCAATGTGTGCTGCTACCTGGACGATTCATTACTTGTTTGTGAAGCTTGTTCAAGAATCCCTTGTTTGTCATGAGCAGTTAAATTCTTCAGAAAGATCCTCAAGGTCCAACACATTCTTTTCTTTTCTGTCATCTTGTCTATATATGAATACTTTACAAACAGTGACTGATTTTGAGCTCAGTATTTTCACACTAATTATAATTTATTAACTGAGAGACATACTGTGTATTCATCTAGACGCGAGTGCAAACGGGAGTGTACAGTTTAATGCTGGTCTAGTTTAAACATCATATTTGTATATAAATCTGCCCTTCAAAACTACATAATTTGCTTGCATAAAATATTTTCCAGCAGAAAAATAATTAATTGAGCCTGACCTTCTAATTTAAGCTCAAAGAGCCCTAAGAAGGCATAGTGTTGCCTTTGAATTGTTTTCAAATTTTGAAATATTTGTATATAAATTTGTCCTGATGTGAAAAAACTGCACATGATGCAAGAAAGAAGACAAATAATGTTCAGAAGCTTTCTGCAGTTTAACTATTCAGGACAAACAAGCAACTCATAAACATCTATCAGATCAATAAAAAAGGACATCATCCATTTAATGATAAATAATATTAAGATTTGAGTGCATGTAAACGTTTGAACAGTGTCATTTTTTAGATGAATGTATTATTTAGTCTTAAAGAATGCGTCAACATTTAATATGTAAAATCACTAATTCATATATATAATAACAATATATTTATATAGTAATATAAAATATAAAGTTTTCCTATTTTGTTAAAATTACATTTTGATATTTTGCAAAGGGTTGGTAAAACTTTGTACAGAACTGTATAAATAAAAGATTGCAAAGTGCTTACCGAGTCCCGCTCGGGGGTCACCTGGGTCTCTTTGTCTGCCATCTTGACTCTAGCTCGATATGGCGGAGCTGGTCTGGGGTCTATCTTTAGTTCCTTCAGCTCTGCCTTAACTGCACCACCCTCTGCCTGACCCTTCATCTTATAGACATTCATGTGGAGCTGATTGGCTTGCTTAAACGCACTCTAAATTAAAAATACATTTATTGGTTAAAGCCTTGAGATTTTTTTAAATTGTGATCATTATAATGATAATTTAATACAGAATGGGGCTTGTTAAGCTTTGACTCATAAATCACACACACATACACAAAACTGAATTGTTTGATGTTCTTACCTTTAGAGCTTCTGTATATTCATCTGTGATGTTGTCAAATAATAAAATATATATTTTACATTAATTTTCATATCAATAATATTTCAACATTTCCAGTTATTTGGTGAAAACACTAATTGAAATTATATTACATACCTTGACTGTTTATGCACACCTGTAAAGAAAAATAAAACAATAGAATTGTAACAACTTTTCCAACTCATATCCATATGCTTAAGGAATGAAACATCAATGTAATTTGAAAAATAATAATACAAATACGATAAAAATCCGTCATTAAACTGTTATTATTTACCTCCTCGTTGTCCTCGTCAAAATATTTCACTTGAAAATGGCTCAAGCCGAATGTAGTTTTAATCTATAAGTTATGAAAAAGAAAATGTAAAGAAGGCACAGGAAGATTACAACGAGAACGATATTCTGCATCGTTAGTGTTTATTTACAAGCTGTCATCTGATTTATGGCCGAACAGAAAGGTCAAGAGCAAATGATAAATATTGCTGCTATTTACATCACTGAGGATTTTATTTTAAAAAGACACAGCTAAGATATATGTTAAGATATAATTTCTATGACAGGATTAAAAGATTTGCCTGTACGTTAATCGTTTAATAGCTCCCGGTTAAAGGTTTGTTTATGTAGGCCTCAGCTACGGCCTTGTAGGACCAAGAAATGTAAACGTCCCCACATAAACGCCACCCAGCAAGGCTTAATGACTCCTTACCCAGGCCTCCACAGTCTCCCACTGTGCTTTGTTCGTGTCCAAGACTGGAAATTTCTTCACGTTGCCCCTAAAGTTCACTTTGACAGTGATGGGGAGGTTCATGACTGTGAGCCAGAGTCAACGGAAGCGGTTGATTCGGGGATATGATGCTCTAAATGCCCGTGGTGCTGTCAACACTGTGAGACTTGTCTTTTGCGTTCTTGTTTACATCGCTAGATTCCGACACGCCCCCAATGTACGTCACAGGAAGTGTCTCAGATTTGCTTACGTTCGAACAAAATATTTGTATTATTTTTCACCAAATATCAAAATATTAAATTGTTCAAAGGCAAGCGAAAGCGTTTAATTGTATTTGTAAGTAATTATATTGTGATTTCATCAAATAATTTATGTACAGAGAGAAATATGACGCAGGCATGCGCTTCACTCTTTTCCAAGTCGTCAAGAACATAGATATATCAAAATACATAGATACCGTTTTAAAAGCGATATTCACGTCAGGGATCAGATTTACCTTTTAAAGAGAGAGGGAGAAAGAAAATGTGTAGCCCATAATGTCAAACTCTATTATTAGTGTTATTACTATTATTCTTAATATTCTTATTTATTTCTTTATTATTTTATCATACTTACAAGAACATCAGTGGCAATAATAAATAAATAATTATTATTCTGTTCTTATTATTAATAATAAATGATTGTTGATGTTGTTCTTGTCATTCATTTTTATAATTGTTGTAATAATTATTACTTTAATTACAGTCTCTCTGGTATTTTTTGAGTTATTGTTATTTTCCCCCATGTTTTTCACTGATGTATTCTATTAACCATCAAATTTTAGTCTAATTTGCAATTAATAAACCAGCTAAATCAAAATAACCCAACCTGTTCATCGGCGAATGAGCACAGTTTAAACTGGGTCAGCTATGTTTCATAGTAGCCTACATCAAACAGTCCATACTTTTGACCCAGCACAATCCACCCAACAATGTGTTGACAAAAACAACCCAGTACTTTTTTTTCAATGTCCATTTAGAATACAGCCATTGGCATTGGCCGTATATTTTCGTTGCATTGATTCGACTGAATTTGGTCACGAATGCCAGACTCTTTCTGTACATCTATCATGTATTCGCATCTATGGCCTCTGTGTTTTACGTCATCTAGAAGCGCGCAAGTGCCTTGTGGCTGACAGCAGTTAGTAAGCCACACGGTTAGTTAATACTTTTAGGACAATCCCTTCTTTTTCTAATTTCCCGAATTAATACGATGTCTTCGCTCCTGAAGGTGGACAATGAAATCAAAACAAAGGTAAAAGTCTTGCCGTTTCCTTTATTTAAACGCGCCGCACTTAGATCAACTGTGTGTAAATGTTAGCATAACGGCTAGCCGGCTTGCTCGTGAGTCACCTCGTGAGCACATCTGCTATCTTTCAGATCCATATTTGCTTGTAAAATCAAATATTTTTTAAAATAAAATGTAGATTTAGTTGTAAAGTAAGTTCGGATTGTACATATCAAATCCTCAAGCTGAAGCCGAAGCTCCCACATGTTCGGCGGAGTCAGTGTTAACAGCGGGTGTGCGGATGAAGCGTGTTTTTAGCACAGCAGCATGTCGTACCGTGAGAATTGGAGAGAAGTTTACCATCGTTTTTTACATTAGCGAACTGAAAGTACTTTTTAATAACTACTTATTTTTGTCAAATGTTTAGGGTGAAGATCGTGACGCTAATAAATTAATCCAGCGGGAATCGGCTCATTATATTGTGCATCAACATTCAGCGCCCTAAAACAGAAAGGCCGCCAGCTGTTTTGTTTGCTTAAAGCGATTTTATTATAAACAAATCCAGATTGGGGATTGCCTGAGTTGTTTCTTAAGTTACATAATGTTTTTGTCTTGTTAGGTTGATGCTTTCAGAGAACGAATTACATCAGAGGTAAATTAACGGCATATATTATTATATATATATATATATATATATATATATATATATATATATATATATATATATATATATATATATATATAATGCATATATTATTTATATTTGGACATTTCTTTGACTATTTTACACGCATTGTTTAATTATTGAACTATAGGCTGAAGACTTGGTTGCAAACTTTTTCCCGAAGAAATTGTTAGAACTGGACCAGTTTTTGAAGGTAAGGGTTTATTGGTAAATTATGATCAGGGTTTTTGCTTGTTAAAATGTACTTTGCCTCTCTTCAGATTGAAGGCAAAAACGAGCAGAACGTTTTAAAATAGCAAAGTCTTGATTAAATGCTGCATGCACTTCAATGACTTGAATGATTTTTAGTTTGTTGTCCAGGACATATATCCAAACGTCCTTAGATTAAATCACATTTACTTGTAATGCAAAATTATTTTTTTTTCAAGCTAAATGTTGAAGAAGAACTTTAAAAATCTAAACATCAACATAACCTCAAATGAAAAATCTTTAGAGAAATCAACCATCATCCTTAGCATTTAGCAAGTCTAAACTTTCATTCATAATGGTCTTAAAAAGTCTTACATTTTACTTGGTGAAACCTGCAGAAACCCTGTGTATTACTTAAATGTCTTTAATTGGTTTTAAAAGGGGCTGAAACCCCAAAATGATGCATTCAAACTTTTACCTGTGGTACAAACACTAATACATTTGATCACTTGTAGGATCCCACAATTAATATCACGGAGCTGAAGGAAATTCATTCAGAGATTAATCTGACAGTGCCAGACCCAATTCTGCTTACAGACATCCACGATGGGATCGAGGGGGTAAAAAGTCATTTTCGTCAAGTATCTTCTTTATTACTCAGTCATAATCATCTATTGATGTTGATCTAAAATCTCTGAATATGATAAAAAAAAGATAACCTTGACATATTTTTCTCAATAGCAAAATGCTAAAAAGAGGAAATTTGAAGATGGAGCAGGAGACGACAAAGGTGGGAAGTGTCTTTAGTTTAACAAGTTACACAAATACGTTTTGAAAGTGTGCAGTGTTGATTATCTATGATAACACATAATTGTTTTATTAAGTGCGAGCTCTCATTGAAACTAGGAAATATTTCTTTCTTTTTTTTATATTTATGCAGGGTATATTTTTAATAAATATGAATCAATGTTTATGAGCAATTCTCAGAGCGACACTGGTGTTTTGACCCTGGATGAATGTATTTTTCCATTAATCATTTTACTCATTCTATTCCTAAAGACGGTTTTTAAATTAATCGAACCTTTTTGCTGCCACCTACTGGCTGTTTTAGAGTTGTATTTGTATATCTGTGATGGTGCTTTATTCATAATTGGCCTAACTCTCAGCAAAATACTGTTTAAATGTTCTGATAAAAAAAATCAATAGGTAAATCTTGTTTGTTTGTTTTCCTCTCTCTCCAATGTTGCACTGCCTTACTGACACATCCAGCCCTCACTCTTCCTTACATTATCCTATGGTTTCTGTTTGTAGTTGGCGGGACCAAGGTCTTTGTCATGCCTGGTGGAATGATGAAAAGCAATGGCAAGCTGGTGGAGCTGATTGAAAAAGTCAAGCCTGAAATCAGAACTCTCATGGAAAAATGCAACACGGTATGTTGATAGCCTTGTGCCAGCTTTCACTCAAGCGTGTTGGGTAAATTATTAAATAATTCTCCCATGCTTTCCTAGGTCAAGATGTGGGTTCAGTTGTTAATCCCAAGAATAGAAGATGGCAACAATTTTGGCGTCTCAATTCAGGTGTGCTGCCACATTATACATTTTATTTTTCTCAGCTTGTTACATTGAAGGCGGCAGCAGCATGAGATACATTTAGAATAAAAGGGCGAGTGTTTATTTAATTTTGGACTAAAACAACACTGTGACCTTTGGACTTATCAGTGAAAGTCAAATGCAGAAGTTGCTAGCCACTGACCTGCAATTGTGCTTGTTTGTCATCACTGCCCACAGGAAGAGACGGTTGCTGAACTCAGAACAGTGGAAGGGGAAGCAGCGTCTTTCTTAGACCAGATATCCAGGTGCTTCACACTATCCATAATAATGGCAGACAACAGCTTACTTTTAAAATTTCTTCATATTAAAAAAAAAAAAATCCTCATCTTTTTCTCCAGGTACTATATCACAAGGGCAAAGCTGGTTTCCAAAATAGCAAAATATCCTCATGTTGTAAGTCATCAGGACACCTTCATACGAGCGTTTATATCAGGTATATGTGCTTTAATTATATTTAAGATAATCTTATGTATTTAAATGTTTAGGAGGATTATCGCCGCACAGTGACAGAGATTGATGAGAAGGAATACATCAGCCTCAAGATTATAGTGTCAGAACTGCGAAATCAATACGTAAGTATCGCTGTACTAGTTGATAAATAATTCTGCAAATTATTCTGAACACTGTAAAAAATGATATGAGCAGTAAGTTTATGATGAACTCCTCATTGAGTCTATTTACTTCTGTAAATGTATATTCAGTTTTTATAATAATGTTAGTAATATTGAATATGCAAGTGTTTAGAAAATGTTTGTACAATAGTTTATAAGTCATATTTTCTGTCTTTAGTAGATATTAGTGGTGTAACGCATCACAAATCTCATGGTTCAGATCACATTAGGAATTTTTTTGTCAAAGGGGAGGAGCCAGGTATCATTTGCTTTGCATTTATTACAAAAACAGTACTGCAAGACACTTTTGGTTTTAACAAACAGAAATTAATAATCAGCTAAAATAAAATAAATAGTAAAATATTCAGTACTGTGATAAATTCACCGTTGCTACTAATATTGCTGATAACGCTGATGTATAAATATAACATTATAATTTGTACAACCAATATTTCTTTTTAGTCTCATTTTCAATAAATTGAGTTATTCACTCATAAAACCTCATGTTTTATTGCTAGATGGATCATTTTTGAAGAATTATTCAGTGACGTTTTTGATGGCTGGTTGTCGCCACCTATTGGTTAATGTAATCGCTGCCTGCAACTTTCATTTTTGAGCGTTGTTTTACGTGTATGACAGTGATTTTTTTAATCTTTATCATAAACATCAGTGGTTTTATCTAAACTATAAACTGTTCTCCCAGTACTTCTGTGTTATTTCACTGTTTGTAACTTCATAACTGACTCAAGACTAAAGACTGATTAGGATTCATGAATTACTGAAGGATTAATAATTATATGCAAATCACCATCATTTCTATATTATGTTGTGTGGTTGTTAAGATCCTGATCTTTTACTGATTAATCATGCTTAAACTTGAACTGAATGCATTAATGCAGGCTAAACAAGTAGTGACAGAAAACACCTTTAATGAGACCCACCTCAGCCCGAATAACCTACACTGAAAAAAATTATTCAAAGATGATTCCTTGGATTTACTAAAAATTTTTTACGTTAAGTGGTTGTAAACAATTAATTTATGTTGAATTTAAACCAACAAATTAAGTTGAACATTGCTCAGTTTAATTTGTTTGTTTAAATTCAACACAAATAAATTGTTTGCAACAGTTTTGCATGCAACACTTTTTTCAGTGTACCACAACTTCCGTCATCATTATACTTTACAGGAAAGCCTAAATGCTTTCATACATGTGATTTGAATGACGCGAGAGGCGATCTCTCTGTGATCGTAACAAATTTAGGATTGGATCAGGGTGGGGGCAAGTAGGAGCGCCCGAGCTCTGAGGGTTGTCGAAATTCCAAATAGAACCATAACAAATGATTACAATTGGCTTAAGATTGGCAAGGAAAATTCGGCACATGCGTCAACCAGCAGAGCTTGGGAAGTTTAATAAAAAAAAAAAAAAAAAGTAAGATTAATCTACCAGTAAAAAAGGTATTAATCCGCGGGCCATGTGTGTTCTAAACCATGCGTTGTGATCCGTACGAATCATAGATCAAACTTGATCTGCTACACACCTAGTGGATATTTTATGAGATTTTCTGTAGCTTTGTTTACCAAACAAGTAGTACTAACTGGATTTGCATTGTAAACCTTAAGTTAAAAAGCTATCTTTTATTTCATGTGTTAATATTTTTTTTATGTTCCCAAAATCGTTCTGCATAAATCTGCTGTTTTTATTTTAATTATTTAGAAAATCATATGCAGAAATGTAGAAAAAAAAGGTTTATTTGATTTGACTGAAGGCATTGGTGTAATATTTTACTGTGTAGGTTGCGGTGACTTTAATAAGCTAAACTTGTTCTGCAGGTAACATTACATGACATGATCCTGAAGAACATCGAGAAGATCAAGAGGCCGAGGAGCAGCAATACTGACGCCCTGTACTAAGACCCCCATCCCCTTTCCTTCCCGGCCCGTTTCTCCACCATTTGGAGCTAGTGTTAGCCTTCAGGTGGTTCTAGAACATTTCCGTCACCCATTATCACCAGGCCAAGAGACGCACCACTCGATCGAGCCTGATAGAACATGCCACTTAAGATAGAATTGTAAAATACGGTCACTATTTTAAACCCTTCAAAATAAGCCTTTTGATTTTTCATTTTTGTTTCTTAGCGGACAGTGTAAATGTAAAAAGGCAGAGCCTGAACATGCGTCGCAAGGAAACTGTCTCCGATTTGTTTTTCTTTCTTTAATTAAAGAAACACTTCAACCGTTAGTTTTTTTTTTTTATCATTTGCCAAGCCAAATTACTTGTAGTTGTGAATGTGAATCCACTTCTGAGCCTCTCTAGGGGTCGTGTGATTGATGGATCTACCCTTGATGGTCGGTTTCTCCGGTCGAGAAGCTCTTATTGATGCTGTATTTCACTTAAACGTTTTGCGTTGTTCATCTGAAATGTACGTGTAGGCTAAAGAGTGGAAGCGAGGCAGTTCATGTGTAAGATTTTATTTGGAGTGTGAGCTGACAATTATTACATGGAGTATTATATTTTCATCTGAAACAACTGATTCATCAAATCCTGGAAGCTTTTTATTGTTCTTTTTGTCCAGTTTTAAGAGTGATACATTTTGCTGAATAAACTATTGTTTTTACAATACATTCAAGGCACGTCATTAACTGCTGTTGTGCTGTTTTTTGTGAATATTTTTTTTAGTTCGTTGTGTGCTGCATGTGTTCAAACAACAACAAAAAACATTAAGCTTCAGATGTAAAGTTGCTTTAATTAGCTTATTGCTAACAAAAAAAAACACAATTTGTATGACAGGTAATTTTTCCTTGTAGTTACACACTACCTGACAAAAGTCTTGTCGCCTATCCAAGTTTTATCAACAACAAGTTCTAGTTGATCATTTGGAATCAGAAGTGGCTTAGATGAAAGGCAAAAGCCTCTAGATTACACTTATTTTACTAAAATAAAATATGACCATGCCTTGATTTTTAGTTATTTAATTAGGACAGTAAGGTCTGACTTTGCTTAGACAAAAGTCTTGTAATTTAACAAAAATAATGTACAGTATAGAATATAAAGTCATGGTGCAGTGGAAAAAGAATTAATATTGTGTATGACTCCCATGAACTTGGACGACTGCATCCATACATCTCTGCAATGACTCAAATAACTTATTAATAAAGTCATCTGGATTAGTAAAGAAAGCGTTCTTGCAGGACTCCCAGAGTTCAACAAGATTATTTGGATTCATCTTTAATGCCTCCTCCATCTAAACCAGACATGCTCAATAATGTTCATGTCTGGTGACTGGACTGGCCAATCCTGGAGCACCTTGACCATCTTTGCTTTTAGGATCTTTGATGTGGAGGCTGAAGTATGTGAAGGAGCGCTATCCTGCTGAAGAATTTGCCTTCTCCTGTGGTTTGTAATGTAATGGGCAGCACAAATGTCTTGATACTTCAGGCTGCTGATGTTTTCATCCATTCTGCAGATCGCTCACATACCCCCATGCTGAATATAACCCCAAACCATGATTTTTCCTACACCAAACTTAACTGATTTATGTGAGAATCTTGGGTCCATGCAGGTTTCAATAGGTCTGCAGTATTCGTGATGATTGGAATGCCATTCAACAGATGATTCATAGGAAAAATTGCACTTTTACAAATGATTAACTAGAAGTCAAGTTATTTGTTGCTCTTACATCTGGGATCATCGACAAGACTTTTGTCAGGTAGTGTATGTAATGAATTGGCTGGTACAGCATCTGAACTACAGTTTCAAATACAAATGAGTCAAGAAAAAAACAGTAAGATTTAAGACTATTTCAAGATTCTGTCAACCTAAATTATGCATGAAAATATTATGTTTAGTAATTGCTGAAATAAAGCACTGCCTTCACATAAGAGTATATGAGAAAGAAACCATTAAAAAGACATTCTCATGCTACAAATGGTTTTCATATGTACACTATTTGCATAAATGCACTGAAAAAATTATTCAAAGATGATTCCTTGGATTTACTGTATTTTCAAGGTAAGTGGATGTAAACAACTGATTTGACCTGAATTTAAACACAAGTTAAGTTGAACATTAAATTTGTTTAAACTCAACCCATATAAATAGTTTGCAACAATTTAGCAGAAATCATTTTTATCAGTGTGTGTGTGTGCTATTTGAATAAATCAGCAAACTAGACTTAGACAACCGTAAGCCTTTTAGTGTACACTAATAATTACATATCAAAAGGCTTACTCACAAAAACACTATTAGTTCTCAGATTGGATAACTATTAGAGCTTTTTTCTTTAGTTTAAACATTTTTATTAATTAACTAAAATTCAATTTATTTAAACTTTGAACACATTTGCTTCTGTGATCTTCGCAACAAAGCAAACCTAGAAAAAGAAAAACAGAAATGAACACTGGTTTGAACAACATGCTCTAAAATAATTCATCTTTTTGTAATGAATGTCTTTGTACAGAAAAAGTCTTAAAATTACTTAAATTTTAAAAATAAAGTTTTAGGCCTTAAAAAGTCTTAAATCCACTGAAATATTGTGTTGTAGGTCTTAATTTCCCTTTGTCCACGTAAAGCAACCCAATTGGGCCAACACCTGTCCAATCACAAACATTCCATCTCAATAAAAGTTTGTTAACTCTATTCACCATTATGGCTTGATTATCTTCCTTACAATAACATTTGTTTATAATGTTTTTTTAACATTTTAACTGGGACATTAACAACAAATCCTTAGCGTTTAGCCTTGTGTAAGTCTGAAATTTCATTCATAATGGTCTTTAAAAGCTCTTAAGTCTTGACTTGATGTAACCTTGTTGTAATTTCAGTCATCTCCAGCAGGTGTCAGCATGGAGGAACTGGCGTTAATGCTCAAGTTGTTTTAGAAACTTGAAAACTGATCGACTGAACAGTAACAGTGTAACACGTTAACCGTTTATGTGTGTTTCTCACTCTCAGTTTCGTGTTTATTCAGAGGTAAGTAATTACGGGGAATGGGTGTGTGAAAAATAGGTACCTCATAGAATATAAGCAGGGTGTAAAAACTCCTTGGGAACTATGCCGATGGCACCATCTAGCTCACCGACCCACCATCCATAGATGTTATATTCCTAGTGTAGAAACACAGAAATACAGAGACATGAGGAATTGGTCAATGACTGGAAATAGGACACCAGCATACATATTTCATAGCATTAGACACAAAGCATCAAACTAAATCTTATGTAGGCTAACCCTGGACCACAAATTCAGATGCATAATTTATTAAATTGACATCTATAGATATCATTAAAGTTATTAAATAAGCAATTAATGATATACTTTAAGGGTGACGCAGTGGCGCAGTAGGTAGTGCTGTCGCCTCACAGCAAGAAGGACGTTGGTTTGAGCCTCGGCTGGGTCAGTTGGCATTTCTGTGTAGAGTTTGCATGTTCTCTCTGCATTCGCGTGGGTTTCCTCCGGGTGCTCCGGTTTCCCCCACAGTCCAAAGACACGCGGTACAGGTGAATTTGGTAAGCTAAATTATCCGTAGTGTATGAGAGTGAGTGAGTGTGTATGGATGTTTCCAGGAGATGGGTTGCAGCTGGAAGGGCATCCGCTGCATAGAACGTGCTGGATAAGTTGGCGGTTCATTCCGCTGTGGTGACCCCGGATTAATAAAGGGACTAAGCCAAAAAGAAAATGAATGAATGATATAGTTTATTAGAGTTGGTCAATATTTGGCTGATATACTGTTTAAAAATCTGGAATCTAAAGGTTCAAAGTTATATAAATGTTGAGACAATTACCTTTAACACTGTCTAAATGAAGTCTTTGCAATTTACATTACTAAATCAACATATTTAGTTCTGATATATTTACATATTTCTTTTTATATATGATAAAATGTCTGACATTGTGAAGCACTTCGGTAGCACTTGAAATAAATCGGTAACACTTTATAATAACTACACACTATGAATCATATATTAAGTAGTAGCAAATGGTGATTCGTTATCTGTTAAGCATTAACTCTACATTAACAGACGCTAGTAAGCGGTTTATAACTGCAGATACAAATGCTTTATTCTTGACTTATATACACCTATATAATATGCTTAATAATTGTATTTTTATACTTTGTTAATTATTATTTTTTCATCACTAAATTAAGTATTGCATCATTTACAAACCAGTCATTTGAGAGAATCTGCTGGTTTTTAAGATTATTAAGAATACGTAAGTAAATGATTAATAAACTATTCAAATTAACATTTATATATCTGATTATGCAGGCATTAATAGTTCATTTGTATAAATGCTTTATTAATTTAACTTCATCTAGTTTTGTGACCTAATCTAAAGTGAGGACTAATTCTGCTTTATAAATCCCTAATAAATGACGAATAAAGGCTCAGTTCTCTTCTAAACAGGAAAAAAAAAATAAAGGACTTTATTAATTTCAATACATTTGAAGACAAAAATGAAACTGTATCAAATGAAAAATAAATCTTTTCAATCTTAACTAAAATAAAATGACTGTGAGGTTTAAACATCACTAATAATGTTGAAATGTTGTATCATAATATATTATTAAATTATTAAACTGTTATTGTTTTATCCAATTCTATGTTATATTTTGACACTCCTGTTATTCGGAAATGTTTCAACTTCACAGTAATTTGACTTTTTAGATAGGATTGCACAGATGTATTGTTCATTTTGATAATGAGCCTTTAAGTGTCATTTATAAGGGATTTATAAAGCATAAATAGTCCTCACTTTAGATTAGGTCACAAAACTGGATGAAGTTGAGTTAATAAAGCATATATTAACATACAGAGTAACTATTACTATATGCCTGAATAATAAGATATATAAAAGTTGATTTGAGTAGTTTATTAATCATTTACTAACTCATTCTGAATGATCTTAAAAACCCCAACTACTCCTAAATATAACTGGTTTGTAAATAATGCGATACTTAATGTAGTCATGAAAATTAATCAGTAACACAGTATGAAAGTACAAGTATTAAGCACATTTTAAATGTCCTCATAAGTCAGGAATAGAGCATTTGTATCTGCAGTTATAAACTGCTTACTAACATCTGTTATAGTAGAGTTATTGCTTAACAAATAATAAATTAACTATTTGCTAATGCTTAATAAATCATTGAAAGTGTGTAGTCATTATAGTGTTACCAATAAGATTGAATTGAATTTACAGTGAGAAATGTACAAAATATCTTGACCATGCTGGCACAAAAGAAAAATCAACAATTTTGACTCATATAATGAAGTAATTTTGTCTGTTGGCAGAAATATATGGTCCAGCGCCACATATGCAAACAAATTAAAATCATGTTATGATTGTACAGCTCTTTTGCTCACTTTTTTTTCAATACTTGTTGTTTTATCGATGCTTTATAAATAAGTTGATCTGATCAGAATCAAGTTTCTTTATAAAAATATTACTGTTCAGCATTTGATCTAAAAGTGAAATTTACTGGATGTTTTAGAAGTTAGCCAATATAATGCATCATATAGCTTTTGTCATATAATTCAAAAACTTGACATCATGAAACAATTGTGTTTTGTGTTAAATCTATTCAAATCCAGGCTTTGGACTGCAAAAACAAAGTATCATAATGTTTGTAATAAAACAAAATTGGTGCACCTGCAAACAGACATTTAAATGCAAATCGAAATGTTAACTTAAATGGCGAAACAGCAGTTGAGTGTTTAATTAAAAACAGTGTGATCATTCTGCTGTTGGAAGTTATAGACAATAACTGTCACCGGAGATCTTGACATAAGCAAGACTAGCTGAAAGGCTATTGAGGAAACAACAAATCCACAAATGCATCTGGGTGCAGAAATGCATCATGTGGGATAGTGTCTTACGTCTTGAGTGAAATGTAAGAAATGCTTAATTTTTGTCATGGAGCTCCAGCCTAACATTCCCTCGATTCACTCCTCTTGGAAATCAAATACCTTTAAGAGCTATTCCAGGCCAAAGCTCTTCAGAGTAAGAGTGGAGAGAGCCCCAGATATCTGGCCTTTAATGAATGAAGACAGATTCAGGTGGACCGGGGCTTATAAATGAGGAGATTACAGAACGCAGAGATAGAAGTGGAAGTGTTTTAAGAGCTTTAGTATTCCAGAAGCACACACTGTACATTTAGACATGATGAGCATGTCATCCATCCACTGCCTGCTGAGGAGAGTAGGAACTAATTACCTTCCTCTCTTTAAGCACACCCACAGTGCTGCGAGCCTAATGTAGTCCTCAGCCCATGCAGATGAGCCGCTCTAATGATGCTATACGGAATAAAATCCATCTGGACGGTGAGCTGAATGCCGTTGTGGCATCTATGTCTCAGTACAACTGAGAACTTGAGCTCTTTGTCTGAGATGTGTGCGGCTATGCAGATGGGAATTGTTGGAGGTGGAGATTGATGTTCTTATATGACAGTTCAGTAAACAAGAAGTTAATATTGGGGAACTTACATTTTAGACCCAATATTGCCAGAAGGGGCAATTCACAGAGATCGTGCTCTGCATTTTAGTGTGCCACTTTCCATTCTTGTTCTATGCAGTCATTCACTGATGAACATGTTTGACTGATGCGTTCACATCTTGTGCATGTCACAGTGTTTTAAAATTTCGGTAAATGTTTTTGAAATGATTGTGCTTAAGCTTTAAAGGTATTATTTATCCATAAATGAATTTACCATTGAATTTTCAATATCATTTACCCCTTTATTTGTATGGTTTCAAATAGGGCTTCACAATATATCTTTTCAGCATCGATATCGCAATGTGCACATCCGCAATAGTCACGTCGCAAAGATATGGATTGTTAAATCTGGATTATACTTGACCAGGAGGTATTTAATTACTGTATTTATACAATTTATGCAACAACAAAAATGTTTTTCTTACTTAGAATTTTTGTCTTTGTTTCTAGTCCAAATATCTCCATTTCAAAAAGAAAACAAGATTATTTAACTTTATTAAACTCTTATTTTTGTCTTATTTCATCTGAAACAAAACAATATTTTTACTTGATCTAAGATTTGGTTGTTCATATTTGTTCTAGAAACGAGACAAAACAAAGTAAAAAAAAAAGCCTTTTTTGCAGTGTGATTATTCAATTTCTGTACCTGAATACTGTTAGACTCCCCAGAAAACCGTTAAATAGTGTTATTCAACTCTCTTGAGGAACTGGATTTACAACGCAATAATTATCGCAGAGAAATAAAATATCGCGATATCAGATTATTCCAATATCGTGCAGCCCTAGTTTCAAACATTTAAGGGTTTCTCTTTTTTGCTGAACACAAAAGAAGATATTTTGAAGAATGTTACAAACAGGTAGCCATTGAATTCATTGAAGATTTACATATACAGATGAAGGCAGAATTATTAGCCCCCCTGTTTATTTCTTCCCCAATTTCTGTTTAACAGAGATTTTTTTCAACACCTTTCTAAACATAATACTTTTAATAACTCATTTCTAATAACTTATTTATTTATTCTTTGCCTTGATGACAGTAAATAATATTTTACTAGATATTTTTCGAGACACTTCTATACAGCTTATAGTGACATTTAAAGGCTTAACTAGGTTAATTAGGTTAACTAAGCAGGTTAGGGTAATTGTGCAAGATATTGTAAAATCATGGTATGTTCTGTAGACTATGGAAAAAAAAATTAGCCTAAAGTGGCTAATAATTTTGACCTTGAAATGGCTTTTAAAAAATTAAAAAATGCTTTTATTAGCTGAAATAAAACAAATAAGATTTTCTCCAGAAGAAAAATTATTATCAGACATACTGTGAAAATTTCATTGCTCTGTTAAATATCATTTGGGAAATATTTAAAAAAGGGAAAAAAATTTAAAGAGGGCTAATAATTCTGACTTCAACTGTATGTACAGTAAATGATGAGAGAATATAATGAACTATGCCTTTAATAGCACTTTGTTTGGAAACATAGGCTCATTTTACAACTTCCCTAGAGTTAATATAGTGTTTCACCATTTTTGAATCCATTCAGCCAATTTCTGGGTCTGCCGGGAGAATTTTTTGCTTAGTTTAGCAAAGATTATTGAATCAGATTAGACCATTAGCATCTCACTCAAAAATCACCAAAGAGTTTAGATTTTTTCTATTAAAAACTTGACTTTTCTGTTGATTCATCGTGTAGTTTCAAGGCTGATATGACTACGCTCTCATTCCAGAGTAATAATCAAGCACCTTTGCTGCCATACCATGACAGAAGCAAGCGCAATGCTATTATCGGGGATCTTAAGTCTCATTCATATTGAGACATGCATTTCAACCTGTTCACACACTCACAAGTCACACCTTGTATCTCACACTGAGATGTAAAAACATGAGCTGGTATTTACAATTAATATAAAAGATGCAAGCATATGGAAGGAACTGGAGTAAATAATCTGATGTTAAAGTTTTGTTTCCATGTAAATTACATGACCCAGCCGCAAAGACATTTGTTAGTAGGTAACGAAAGCTAGCAGTTGCCCGACGTGACTAAGAGTAGAATGTAACCCAATAGCATGAGTAATTGATACATGTGAACTGATATAGTGCAACATACGACACAAATAAACCTCAGAATGTGTCAACATCTGAAGCGGATCAAAACCTTTCCAAAGTTGTCCTAAAACTATTGAACAGCACCCATTCTTTATCAAGTTTTAATTAGGACGATTATCTAAACTCTGGTCATTTCTGAGCAAGCTCCTAATGATCTAATCTGATGCAATGATTTATGCTAAAAGCTAAAAGTGCTCCCTGCCAGGCCTAGAGCTCAGGTGAATGGTTTCAGAGCTGGTGATCCTCAACTGTTCAACTCAGTTGGGAGTTGTAAAATCTATATTGTCCTCCACAAAAAAAGGAGAAAAAAAGGGTATTTCTTAAAACAAACATCCTCTCTGACTTCCTACATATGCTCAGTTTACCTAATACCCACTTTATTAGGTACACCCAGGGGCGCAGCTAGGAGGGGAAGTTAGGATGATTCTAAGGGCCCATACATTTAGGGGGCCCCCAGAGACATAATAAAGGGCCCGCGATACCCCCCCGCTCTTCACTTTCATCCACGATACCCCCCACCCCACCCCAGCCCCTAATAATTAGGCATTAGGCAAGGACAAGATGATCTGCCGCAGTTCAAACCGAGCATCAGATTGGGGAAGAAAGGTGATTTAAGTGACTTTGAACGTGGCATGGTTGTTTGTGCCAGATGGGCTGCCTGAGTATTTCAGAATCTGCTGATCTACTGGGATTTTCACGCACAACCATCTCTAGGGTTTACAGAGAATAGTCAGAAAAAGAGAAAATATCCAGTGAGCAGCAGTTCTATGGGTGTAAATGGCTTGTTGATGCCAGAGGTCAGAAGAGAATGGCCAGACTGGTTTTAGCTGATAGAGAGGCAACATTAACTCAAATAACCACTCGTTACAATTGTGGTTTGCAGATGAGCATCTCTGAATGCACAACACATCCAACCTTGAGGCGGATGGGCTACAGCAGCAGAAGACCACACCGGGTGCCACTCCTGTCAGCTAAGAACAGAAACTGAGGCTACAATTCACACAGGCTCACCAAAATTGGACAATAGAAGATTGGAAAAATGTTGCCTGGTCTGATGAGTCTCAATTTCTGCTTCAATATTCGGATGGTAGGGTCAGAATTTGCCATCAACAACATGAAAGCATGGATCCATCCTGCCTTGTATCAACAGTTCAGGCTGGTGGTGGTCTAATGGTGTGGGGGATAGTTTCTTGGCAAACTTTGGGCCCATTAGTACCAATTGAGCATCATGTCAATAAGCGTGAATCATCTCAGACAGGTTTCTTGAACATGACAATAAGTTCACTGTACTCAAATGGCCTCCACAGTCTCCATATCCCAATCCAATAGAGCACCTTTGGGATTTGGTGGAACAGTTTTGCATCATGAACTTGCAGCCAACAAATCTGCAGCAACTGCGTGATGCTGTCATGTCTATATGGACCAAAATCTCTGAGGAATATTTCCAGTTCCTTGTTGAATCTATGTCACGAAGGATTAAGGAAGTTCTGAAGGCAAAAGCGGGTCCAACCCGGTACTAGTAAGTTGTAGCTAATAAAGTGGACGGTGAGTGTAGATGTCCATAAATGCCTATAGGGTGTTTTTTATGCAAATTTTGAAAAATTGTGACATTTTAACAGAGAAAATTAAAAGTAAAAAGTAATTAAGTACTTCCTGGAAAAAGAAGTACCAACTCAGAAAGCGTGCAATTGCCACCGCAGACCTAAATTAATCTGCTAAAGTCAAATCAGTTGAGAGAGTTTTTCAAAGATTAATTCATAAAAATTCACTTGTTTCATTCAATTTCTGAAAAGCAAGTTTGGATCAACAGTGTTCAGGAGAACTTGGGACTGGAGTTGTCTAATGATGGATTTAGGAAACACCCTTAAGTGGGTAAATGTTTCATTGACTAATGTGGACCATTTAATGTTTCACGTCACTGCATGTCACAATTGTTCAGTCAACCAATTTGTTGACAAACCCTGATTCACACAGGGAGAGTTGTGTGTTGCCATCTACTGGTCTAATGACAAAGGCACAGTGTGTAATTGCTGCTGCTAAGTTGTAGTTTGATTGTTGTGACTGAATGGGGAATCATGGGAGTGGTCATATTCATTACATCCAATGGGACTCCTGCAGAGACCATGTTCATAGATGAGTTAACACATTCAAAACATACCATCATGCTAGTATAATACCGAGTAAGGCAGAAAACCAAAGTGAAACAAGACCAATGAAGCAATTTCTGATGAGTAATTCAGATCAAATGCAGCGTAGCTTTTATCATGTCAACAGTCGACCGCTTCTGGTTCTTCCTCTCGTAATCAGGTGAGGAAGAAGCAGCGCTATTTTATCATACTTAATACATTTCAAGGTTGCTCAGGTTGCTCTGTAGCACAGATTTTGAATAACACAAACTGAGAAGCAGTATTAAAAACATAAAAGGTTCCAGTCCTGTTGAATGGTGAATCAACAATCATAATCAGCAATCAAAGTGAAGGACTGGAACAAACTGTTGTATAATACTCCTCGAAATCACAGGTGTGTCCATGGCTGATGAATCCATTTGGAGCAATCTGCACCTCCTCCCATCCAACACGCCTCCTCTGCCCCGTACCCGCACCCTCCCCAACATGGTGTAACTGTGGGTTCAAACAGAGTACACACGCAGTACAAGAAAGAGAGTCAATACATTCCAGTGCAGTCCGTCCCATTTCGATGACTCGTGTCCTTTTCATTCCTGCCTCATTTTTCTTGCCTCCCAGTATTAGCAATCTGCTTTTCGGCAATGCATCTGTCAGCTAGAGGCATTTGGGAGACATCCAATCTGCGCCTGACCGTAGAGAGGGTTGTTATAGAGATTTAGCCGAAAGAACTGCATGGGACTGGGATAATGGGTGGCTTTTTGGGAAGCGGCTCTGTAACAGGACAGGGTCAGGTGCGTCTCAGTTTGGTCTAGGTCTGGTGGGCAGCTGCTGTGAAAGTGAAGCGCTACTCGGCGATGGCGCTGACCTCCGTATGACCTTCTTCCGAGGAAGGCGGAGTTGGCACAGGGAACATCGAGAGTGTTTGTTGCCATGACAACACCTGCAGTGTGCCACCGATATCATTTATTTCTCACTCAGGGGGGCGGCTGGCAATGGTGTTCAGATGGGCCCATTGCTCTCTGACCGCGGGACAGATTGACAGCTAATGATGCCTTAAAAAGGAGTGGCTTAACTTCAGAAATATCATGACAGGCTCAAAAGTGAGTCCTAACATCAGAATACCTGAAAACCTTCCTTGCTTTCTTCTCCTATCTATAAATTTCCCTCTAAGATTACATGCTTTGCATGGACACCTCCTTTCTCAATTGCGTTTTAATCATTTTCCTCATTTGCAAACTCTCCCTCGGTGCCCGCATGCATTCATTTTTTTTCTGTTGCGAGTTGAAACACACACACACACACACACACACACACACACACACACACACACACACACACACACACACACACCATGGAGGCTGGAGACATGGTAATAAGAATGAGACATGAGGCCTCTGCCCCTGGCCACCAGCTGACTGAGGTAGGCCTTGGGAGTGATGGAGCGCAGGAAGTCTCTCATTGCCCCGCCGCTGAACCCGGCGCTCGGGTGCTACAAACCCCCCCTTCGCTTCTCCTCTCCTGATTCTCCTTCCTTAACTCGCATCGTAAAGCATTGGCACCACATGCTCAGTGCTGCACTGGGACTCACTCATCCAGCCATCTTAAAAGACAAACACCGATACGTCACGTTGTTTGCTAGTCCTAAGCAGCAGACACAGCAGGTGGCGAACAGGTATTGATCTGCAGCTCCGGCAAAGACAGCCGTCGTTCAATTTGTCTCAATCAGCGCATTTCATTTGCATGTCATTTTCATCTTAGCTTGCCATTAAGAACTCTTAAAATTAATATTTGCTTGACGTAGTCGGGAGGAACCGCCACAGGCCTTATTTAATCCCAAATCCTTGGCGCTCGAAGGTGCGACATCCAGTAAAAATGCGGATGACCAAATAATCTGCCATTGTAAAAGTACACTTGGGGATTACTGATGGCACTTAAACTTAATAGGCATTTAAAGTGGATTGTGTATGCTGCTGAGAGCCTGTAATGATGGCTGTTTATGTGGCCTCCCATTTATAATAATTATGCAGAGTGTGAGGGGGGCGGCCGCCGTGCAGTTCTGGACTATTGGCTTAGGCTGAATAATGACCTACTGTAGTTGACCGGGAGATGACCGTTGCCTTCTACATGACCCCAGAACCCCAGACTCACCCCTTGATGCCTCTGCTGGTAAATAGAAAGCTCAATATATGTCTATAGAGCGCCTCTGCGGCCACAATGAAGGCAGGTCCTTAGATGAGTGTGTGAGAATGAGTTAAAAAGGAGCATCTATTTCCACTGGATTTTCCTTTTCTTTTATGGCACCTTTTCCTTTTCTCTGGGCATTTTGTAGGAGACTGACCCCCTGGGCGGGAGGCCAACCAGAGCAGTAATCTGTCTGAAGTTTACGAGGATGTGTCCCAATAGGGAGGAGATAACACTCACAATCACCCGGTTTCGTCTGTGAGAACCACATATTCACATGCAAATTCACATTTATGTCTACCTGTAAAACTTGCACAGTGAAACGTGAGAAAATTGATACGTACACATGCAAATGGCGTAAACGTGGTAGTTTTCCAATTAAACTGAAATGCTTAATATGAAAAAACTGTGAATATAAAAACAATTAGTTACACGCAAGGAGTTTTTTTCCACAGGTTTTTTAAACAGCAGCAAACGGCCACCCAGATAGAGAAAGTATATAAACTTCAGCCAGAAGGTGGCAGTAGTGTCCACATCCAAAGTGATGGAGCGTCTGGATGTTAATAGTGGGTTGGCTCTTGACAAGACTGGCATCCAGAATGCCTGGTTTACAGCCCCTAACGGTGAAAGTATAAAGCACATGCTGTAGAAAGGCCAGGACGAACTGAAAGAAAGGGATATCACTGGGCTTGCATGTTAAAAGAGTCATGGAGATGTCTGCCTCCATCTTTAGTGCAATAAATCTCTTTGCTTCTCATTCCAGGATTTTAAGAGGATTCCACTGGGAATTCTGGCATGCGTTGTGTCTGACCTTTGGGAGTCATGTACTTTGAATCTAGGGGCATAAATTAAGAGTTAGGAATGTAAAAGGATGGCATGGTTGAAGAGGAAAAAAGAATGGTTTAAAAAAATTCACCATGGGCCCCTTCAACTGAATACAGCGCAAAGAGCCAGATTTACAACAATAAGACACATTAAAGTATATGTGTTTGGTAGTGAACATGTTATGTGATTAGAGGAGGATGAAAAATATCAGCAAATATCCTTTTGCTGTGATTCTTCAGCCCTGAGGACTGAGTGCAAAGCTGGCAGATCGATGTTACGGCATGCAACATATACAGCAAGACAATGGCTGATCTGAAGATAACTGCTGTTATCAGTGCTGTATGCAAAATCAACTTTATATTAATAGATCACTGGTAGATTAAAATTAATGTTGGGTTTCGTCTAGGCAGTGAAGTGCAGAAAGTTTTTTTTCCACCACGCTTTGTTTCAAACATGTATGACTTTCTTCTGAAAGGAAAAGATTTTACAGTCTAAAACACAAAATCCACATCCACTGGACCCCGTTGACATTTATTGTTTACTGTAAACAAAAATATTGCTACAAATTAAATCTGTGGTTGCCAAAACTTTGCCATAAAAGTATGATTTTAACATTTTGTAACAGGCCTATATTTCATTTATTAAGGTCAACGTTCCAGGGGAAACACCCATAAAACTAGAGCAGCAGCAACCCCACATTGTCTGAAATGATACTTGAGGACGCTTCTGAAGAGGTCTACAAGATTCGAGAGATACAAGTGCAGCCACTTTCGAAAATATCGCTGTCAAAAAAAGCCAGTTCAATTACATGTTTTTTTCCAGCATGCTTCGTTCCAAACATGTATGACTTTCTTCTGTGATGCTCTAAGATGATATTTTGAAAGAAAGATTTTAGTCTAAAATGCAAAATCCAAATCCACTGGATCCCAGTGACTTTTATTGTTCACTGTAAACAAAAATAGTGCTACAAATTAAAGCCTTGGTTGCCCGAACTTTGCTATAAAAGTATGATTGAAACATTTTAGGTTTTACAAATTTAACAAATTTAAAAAATGCATTTGATCACAAACAGATTAAGCAAATAATACTAGCATATAGATTGCATGCAGTGTGATGCAATAAATATTAAACAACATATTTAAAATAAAACCCTTGTGTACATAACCATAAAGATGAAAAATATTTTACTTAAAATCGAATCAAAGTAGGGCTGAGCAATTAATCGAAAAGTAATTGAAATCGACATTCAGAACCTATAATCGATCAAATTTTCCCAGGACAGTTTTTTCAATTACTTTCCCTACCACATATCTGTTAGACTGAGGCTGATTTTTACTTCCGTGGCCACTTTGCAGCTACATCTGATCTCTGGTCAGGATGGACGATGGACCCATTTTTGAGCCTTACTTTGCACTACACTGACGATGCTTGTAAGCTGCACCAGAGATGCCTTGAGATGGCATATTTTCCATTACATTAAAACTATTATTTACATTAAAGTATTTGTTTACAGAAGATTCAAGAAATGAACTGCTTTAAACATTATTTACAGGATATACATGAGTTAGTTTATTTAGAAGAGAGACTGCTTATTTTCTACATTTAATATGAAAAACACTGAAAATAATTAATTTTGTTTCCAAAAGTGCAAGTTATTTATCCAACATGTGTTTTAATTTCAGTTGTTCAATGTTGATGTTCAGTAAATAACCACAGATAGATGGTAGTGTGTGTTTCCTTCCATTATTTTAAAATCAAGTAATATACCCTTCATTCAAAAATCTCTCTCACTTGTAATATGTGAGCCTATTGACTAGTGAACTGAGCGCAAAAAAATTAAATTAATAAATAAAATAATCATTCATTAATTGTGATCGAGTTAAAGTGTTCAATTAAGAGAGATTTTGATTTTGGTGTGCTGGTATTTTGGTATGGTGGCTCAGTGGTTAGCATTTTTGCCTCACAGCAAGAAGGTCACTGATTTGAGCCCCGGCTGGGTCAGTTGGCGTTTCTGCATGGAGTTTGCATGTTTTCCCCGTGTTAACGTGGGTTTCCTCTTGGAATAAGCTAAATTAGCCATAGCGTATGAGTGTGAATGCGAGAGTGTATGGGTGTTTCCCAGTGCTGGGTTGCAGCTGAAAAGGCATCCGCTGCATAAAACATGTGCTGGAATAGTTGGCGATTTATTACGCGGTGGCGACCCCTGATAAATAAAAAGACTAAGCCGAAGGAAAATTAATGAATGAATCTAACGTAAAGTGTTAGAAAGGTAATTTTATCAATTTATGTTTTTCACTATAAACTACACTGTAACACCCAATAAGTTAAGGTAACTCAAACCATTTGAGGAAACCAATTGCAACAAACTATTTGAGTTAAACTAATCTGTATGAGTACTGTGAACTTACTCCATTTAAGTTGAAGTAATGAGGTATTTAATTAACTCATTACCTTCAACACTGAGCTGAAAACTCTTTTCAAATGAGTACAATTAACTTTCAGTCAATTTTGAGTTAATTACACTCATTTCATTTGATAAAGTTGACTATTGGGTTTTACAGTGTATGAATTGTCTTCATCACTTTTAAAAACTAAGTTTAATGGTGTTTTACTGTAAATCTCTCTAAAATTGCATTGTAAAAATGCTTTTAACCAATTACAGGTTTTAACCATTAAAATCACATTCATAATTTAGTGTAGAGACAAAGAAAAATCTAAAAAAACTACCACTACAAATTGAATTGAATTAAACAAAACACTCCAGTAATAAGCCCCAATGAAGCAACAATGTTGTGCAGTTGCAAAAAAAATGCTGCCACATATTATAGATATGTGAAGTGATTTGTGTAGATGAGCCGAATAGCTGTTTATTCAATGTAAGTGGTGGATCAATAAAGACTGATGAGAGAGCTTTTTTTAATCTGTACGCTCTGCTTACACCAGTGCTGTGACAGCGCTGTCGACCTCTTTGATTTGTGACTTTGCAGCGGTCAATCATAGTGCTGCCTCAAAAACCTGTTGGTTAGCGGAATTGATTTAGCACTTTCCACGTCTTTATCACCTTGTAATTACGCTTGGTGTTGACACAAATATACTTGGCCTCCCCTCCACGCCTCTGTGCAGCAGAATTTATGCACTCCGGTTTTATGACCACTGCTTTATGAGTGGGACCGCTAGAGTTAGGCTTGAGTTCTAGCCAACGGGCCTATATTTCATTCAGTAAGGTCAACGTTCCAGGGGAAACACCCGTAAAACAAGAGCAGCAGCAACCCCACATTGTCTGAAATGATACTTGAGGACGCTTCTGAAGAGGTCTACAAGATTCGAGAGATACAAGTGCAGCCACTTTCGAAAATATCGCTGTCAAAAAAAGCCAGTTCAATTACATGTTTTTTTCCAGCATGCTTCGTTCCAAACATGTATGACTTTCTTCTGTGATGCTCTAAGATGATATTTTGAAAGAAAGATTTTAGTCTAAAATGCAAAATCCAAATCCACTGGATCCCAGTGACTTTTATTGTTCACTGTAAACAAAAATAGTGCTTACATGTCAGTCACAGAGGGATTAAAAGTAAGAGCTGATAAATATAAATACTCCTGATGACAAAATTACAGCCATGCTCCGGCTATCTGAGATGGTTCAACTCATTGTTTATACAAATTATAAATATGGCATGAGATAAAAATAAATGGCCCGTGAACATCCTTTCTGTGTTTTGGTAACCAACCATATCAGATTTAATATATACTTAGTGTTTTCTGAACAAACCTGCTTTGACTGTTCTGTTATTTAAACAGGAGGTTTGTTAGCTGTCATGTCTGTACAGTTTATTTATTCATTCATTTTCTTTTCGGCTTAGTCACTTCATTAATCTGAGGTCGCCACAGCGGAATGAACCGCCAACTTATTCAGCAAGTTTTATGCAGTGGATGCCCTTCCAGACACAACCCATCACTGGGAAACATCCACACACACTCATTCACACACATACACTGCAGACAATTTAGCCTACCCAATTCACCTATACCACATGTTTTTGGACTTGTGGGGGAAACCAGCGCACCCAGAGGAAACACCACACGAATACGGGGAGAACATGCAAACTCCACACAGAAATGCCAACTGACCCAGCTGAGGTTCGAACCAGCGACCTTCTTGCTGTGATGCTACCCAGTGCTACCCACTGCGCCACTGTGCAGCCTCTGTACAGTTTATTAATCATAATTAAAAACCAACTGTGACAAAATAAATGATAGTAGAATTCTTTCAGTCAAGATATAGTTCACTTGAAAAAGAGAATTCTGCTATATTGCAGTTTATAGATTTTTACTGTAACAATAGTATATGCCAGAAATCTTATATTTTCTATTTATCAGACATATTTAGAACACTTTGATATATTGAAAAACTAAATCACAATCCAGCCACAAAATACTATTAAATTCAAATTTTAAATCTTCTTTTTTTAATATTACTTCATTCAATCCACTCAATTTACCTGTTTTTTTTTACCAGGTCTATTAACATTTTTGTAAAGTGTTATTTATACTAATATATTTATTGCACTGAATGATGATGGAGCATTTTTACTCTTATCCTGACATTGAACATTGAATGTTATTTATAAAATTTTTACTTTACTTAAACTTTAATTGCATTTAATATGCATTTTAAAATAGGTGTTTCTTGTCGGCACAATATCCTAGGGGTTAGCACGCTACATATGGTGCAGTAGCACTTCAGGGCATCCCGAGTTAGAATCTCGGCTCAAGGACACTTCCCGTCTCTACCCTCTCTCTCTCTCTCCCACTTCGCTTCCTGTCTGAAATACTGTCCTATCCACTTAATAAAGGCAAAAAAGCCAAAAATTTCTAAAAAAATTTATAAAATAGGTGTCTCTTGTTTGACACAATGATCAAGTAATACCGAGTTCAGACTGCATGATTTTAGCCCTGATTTTGACTCACCGACAGGTTTTGAGAAATCGCAGACAAATGCCGGAAATCACAGGCAAATCGGTGCTCGTGCACATGAGCAACAATCACACAATGTGAACTATCAAAGACCCGATCTGAGAGAATCACTCAGTGATGGCTGTCGGCGATTCAAATCATGCCATGTGAAATGTGTTCTGACTGAAAATAACATCAGCGATCACTTACAGCCTGAGAGAGCAGCATCCACCAGTGTTGGTATCTGCATGCCAGCGGGAGGTTAGGGGAGAAGTTAAAAGTGCTCATTTTCAGTTTATTTGGGCCCAAGAACTGGAGGAAAACTAGTGGAAATTTGACAGGAGATCCTGTTTCATGTGTCATCTGAGCAATATCACAACCGGGTCGATAAAGAAAAAAGTTGAGGAGAAATTGCTAATTCCCTTCAAACCCAGGTGAGCAAAATAAGTACATTTTCTGCCCCACTAAAGGCTTCTTTTTCATTATGTAGTAAACAACAAAAGATATACTGAGTGACCTCGCATTGTGTTCCTTATTACTTGAATTGTTTACTTGGTTACATGCTCTATTTCGCTGCTGAATAACCAATCAGGGCTGCGTTTCCTAAAACCATCATTATCTAAGGTCACAAGTTCTGTCGTTAAAAACATGGTTTATTGATTTGTGTGTTTCCCAAATCTATCGTTCCAACGAACATTCGCAAACTGCAGCGCAAACTTGTACACTTGCAACTACACCTCTAGAGATGTAGTTAGAAGCATAGTTCCCCTTCGGGAAGGGAACGTCAATGCTTTGTGGAAATTTCCACTATGATGAAATCCCCATAGTAGAAGTTTCCACATAGCATTTCCATTCCCCCCTTGGGGAACGAGGGTTACTTTAGTAACTGGAGCGTTCCTGGCTGTGTTCTATTTGTCGTTATCCCCCCTATGCCCTGTTCATTTAACATTCTAACATTTAAACTTTGAATGATTTAAAAAAAAAAACATTAAAGTCATCTCTCTTAGGTGTAATTTGCTTTCAAAGTATTTTTACAGTTTTGTTTTAACAATCTTTATATTGACAACTGCATTCCCTTTGCAGTGCATTTTGAAAACATTTATGCCATTTTGAACACAGCCATGGCTCATGACGAAATATATAGGTGAGATAATTTAAAAGCAGAATTTACATTACGTCTCCAAGGCTTGTGAAAACAAAAATAGTGCATACATTAACGGTTTTAATTAAAAGTAGGTTATTTATTAAGAAATGTATCTGTATATGACATGGGCCTGTTGGTTGTAACATTTCTGCAGAATGTGTCAAATTATAAAAGTAGACTTTAAAAAAAAAATAAAGAAATAAACAAATAAACAAAATCCTACTTAATAATAATAATAATAATAATAATAATAATAATAATAATAATAATAATAATAATAAATTATAAATAAATTATAAAATAATAAATAAAAATTATAATATTTATTATTATTATTATTAAGTAGGATTTTTTCATTTCCTAATAAATAGCCTACTGTATATTAAGCCTATTTATATGATTTATATATGAGATTAGAATAAGTGTTAGCTTTGTGATTTTTTATGGAATAATCTCAATAATATTTGTAAAGGAAACATATATTGGTCCTATATATGTCATTTACATATATTCAATTAATATGGAAAACGAGTGCATGTTTTTACTAAAAATAATATTGGATTTCAAAATCGTTTGCGTGTAAAACTATATAATTTGCACAAAAAATTATGTTTTTTTTCTCTAAAGTAGTTACTGCACCCCGTTTAGAGCATTATGGGCGTTTTATGTTATAACTAATGTGGTCCAAACGATGCATCTGTGACAGAGCAACTATGGTTTTGGGAAACACTCGTCACTACATCGTTCTTTTCCCAAACGATGCATCGTACTATGATAGTTCAGCTGCGAGTTATGTCGTTGTTTTGGTAAACATACTCCAGATCGGTTTTGAACATCAATAATGGATTTTTAATTTTAGGTGAACTATCCCTTTAAGATAACATCGAGCTAAGTCAAAGGCAAAATTAAAACACATTGATTATTTCACTGGTGTATCTTTAAGAATCAGCTACACTATGTGTTCCTGCTTACATCCCATTTGTAAAACACAAAAACATATAGATTAAAGTGAATGCATCAAATAAAGTGGTTTGCTTGGCCGACCACTCAATTTTCCGAAACACAACTACAGCAATGAATCAACAGCCTATTATTGAGAAAGTGCCTGTGTGGCCACAGCACTGCAATCGTCTACAGGCCACAGATGTAAAAGGAGTTTTCTCTTATGTCAATATGGCATGCTACAAAACACGCTCAATTTGCTGCTCGCAAATCTCTTGGAGAAAAATCATTTGCTTTCTTATAAAGACAACGTGTTGCTGATACGCTATTCATTGCATTGTGTGACTGATACACAACAATCAGAGCGGTAGAAAAAGAATGCCGCAAATCCTCATGCATTATATTTTATCTGAGGCACTTTTTCATAATGCTGCAATAAGAATGAACTGACTGAGCGCAGTACATCCCAGCGTTGTCATTGAGAATACAGTAAATGAATAGCTGCTAAGAGAAAGTCAGCGAGTATTGACCGATATGACTCATCTTATGGCCAGCTGCGTATTATTCATCATTAGTGAGGAGATGGATAGGGCGAGATAAGAGAAAAAAAATCCAAATACATGCAGAGCGCTGCAACTAACAAATCAGCCAAGGCCACGAAGCCAACAGCACTGAACTAAAACTCTGGCCTTGTATGTGTGTGTTTATGCAGGAGATGTGAGGAAGCACAGACCTTGCTGAGGATGTAGATCAAATCTCCTCTCTGGAAGGCCAACTCGTCCGGTCCCTCAGCTTCACAGTCCCACAATCCTTGGTAATAATTGGCATAATCTGAGGTCCCTAGATTTGAGAAAAAAAGAGAAGATTTTATCAATACACTTTCGCAAATATTGCCATCAATAAAAGCTTGTTCAATTACATGTCAGTCGCAGAGAGATTAAAAGTAAGAGCTGACAAATATACTTGTCAGAATATAATAACATAAACAGTCCGATGACAAAATCACAGCCATGCTCCGGCTATCTGAGATGGTTCAACTCATTGTTTATACAAATTATAAATTTGACATGAAATAAAAATACATTTTCAGTAGACATCCTTTCTGTGTTTTTGTAAGCAACCATATCAGATTTAATATATGAAGAGTTCACATGCAAACGCCTCTAAATGCCCTCCGATATTTTCTTCTAAAATTAGCATTTTTCTCAACATCCTATGTTTATGTGAGTTATTTCAATTTAAAGTGAATGAAAAGAACTTAATGTTTGCTATAAAAGTGAAAATACTGAACATAAAAATAGGAGCCTGTAAAAACGCTACACTGTAAAAAAAATTGAGTCAGTACAACAACAAAAAAACATTATCCTTACTTCCTTTGGCTTTTTGAAAACATCAGCTGCACTGACCTAAATTATTTGTCAGTAATACAAAAACATTTAGTTGGGTTAACATTAGATTATTAGTTTTCTGGAGAGGTGAACTACTCTGTAACAAAACTTTTTAAGTTGTGGCCACTGAAAATGTTTGGACTGCAAAACTGGAATGCCTGAAGTTGAGTGAACAAAAAAAACTAATCCTTATATCCTTTTGTTTTTACACTTGTACTTAACATTATTTTTTAAATGATTTTTTTCACCTTTAATTGATAGGACAGTAAAGAGTATAGACAGGAACGTGTGGGGAGAGGAGAGAAGGGAAGAATCAGCATAGGACCTCGAGGCAAGAATCAAACTCAGGTCACCGTGAACACCGGAGTGTTGACGCACTAACCATTACACCATTGGCATCGACATGTACTCAGCTTTTGAAAACATCACTTGTACTGACCTAAAATGTCTGAAATTGATTGATTAAAAAAACTCTTGTGGAAATTGATACTAAGAAACAATACATTATCAGAACAAACAAACACAGTTCAATTGAAAAAAACAACTAAACCAGAGACAAATGTTAACAAAACATTTATTAGACACAGAATTAGAAGCAGAACAGGAGTAAACAGGACAATGGTAAACAAGAGAAGGATCAAAACATGGCAGGACAAACAGGGAAAAATGTTTTGTAATGTGTCACATGTGAAGCGTGCCTTCCTGTTTTTTTGTTTGCTTGTTTTGATAATGTATTTTTTTTAGTACCAATTGCCAAAAGAGTTTTTTTTTTAGTTCTCTCAACTTCACACATTTAAGGTCAGTGCAGCCGATGTTAATAAAAGTCAAGTACACGTCGGCGCCAATGGTGTAGTGGTTAGTGTGTTAACACGTGGCACTATGGTGTACACAGCAACCTGAGTTCAATTCCCACCTCGATGTCCTATGCCGATCCTTCCCCTCTCCTCTCCCCATGCTTTCCTGTCTATACTCTCAACTGTCCTATCAGTTAAAGGTGAAAAAAAATTATGACTATACGAGAAAAAACTCAACTCAACTTGTTTACTCAACTTCAGGCATTCTAGTTCTACAGACAAAAAAAGTTCAGTTGGCACAACTTAAAAAGTTTTGTTACAGAGTAGTTCACCTCTCCAGAAGACTAATAATCTTATGTTAACCCAACTAAATGTGTTTTAAATTACTGACTTATAATTTTAGGTCAGTGCAGCTGATGTTTTCAAAAGTTGAGTGAACAAGATAAAGCTAAATGAAATAAGGATAATGTTTTTTTTTTGTTGTTGTACTTTTAGAAGACTTTTAGAAGAAAGTTTCTGCTGGCATTTAGAGGCTCTTGCATCTGAACTCTTCATATATGTAATGTTTTCTGAACAAACCTAAGTATGTTAAACCAAAAATGTACTAAAATGTTAAAGAAATGGACAGACATATCAGCTAATGAATCTTTGAATTATATAACATAATTCCTAATATAACTCAGAGGTTCATTAGCTGCTATGTCTGTTAATTTCTTTGTGATAATTAAATATCAACAGTGCCAAAAATGATAATAGAAATCTTTCTTTATCTTAAAGAAATAGTTCACCAAAAAATTTTAACTCTAATATTTACTCCCCTGTCTTGGTCTGATATTATGGTCTGAAAGAAAGTGAGTTTTCAACATAAAAACAATCGAAGCTGATTTACATAAACCCCACTAAAACTCAGTGTGTCAATAATTGGCATAACTTAAAGCCTCTTGATTTTAAAACAGAATTTCTTTCCATAAATTCCACAAATAAACACATATAAAGTACTCACCAGTTCTCTCACTGCACTCTTCAGCATTGTCAGAAGTTTCATCATCTGGAAAATAAATAGTTAAAAAGTATAGTATAAAAAGTTCAAAGGTTATAAAAATACAGAACAAGTGCCATCTATTAATTGATCAAATTCTGCCAATTTACGCTACATCTTCCAACTTCCGGATCAAATTTGTGTCCTTCTTTTCTAAGAGTTTTAAACAATATCTGCAGCTCCTGTGTGATTTATGGCGGAGGTGCCAGGCTGGGTTAGATGGCTAGTGTGTTTCAGGCAGACAGGCATTGATTCTGGGCGTGGCACCTCTAGGTCTATGAGGTGACAGTGATAGCCCAGCTTTCTGTCTCCCACATCCATCCTCACGCTGTCAGCCTGCCGATAAAACCACCGTCCAGCAACCCTATACTTCCCACAGCACGCGCTTGCCCTGAGCTTCCAGGAACAGCATACAGAAAAAAAACCTGTAAAGCTAAAGTAGCCCTTTGCCATATGCCCACGTGCAAAATGTATGTCTAAAACGTGTTGTTGAAGGCTTACTTTTATAACTAAATATGTTAATTAGCGTTGTCAAAATTTGAATTGTGTGCAGTGTAAAAATGTGTTTGTTTAACTAAATTGACTTTATAAGTAAACTGACTTGAAACTAATGTAGAACTAGATTTATTTTAAGTTATATTAATATACAAAACATGTGTTGTCATGACTTACAGGTTATTTACTTTTTTTTACAGTGTCTGTGCATTCTGAATCTAAAACATTTACAGAAAAACATTTCCTAATTCTTGCAAATCTGAAATGTTACTTGCTATTTCTATTCAATTTATTTCTTGTTTTCATTTCCCATTTCTGACTATTTCTAGAAAAGCTGAGTTTATATATTCTATTTCTGACATTTTTAAAAATCCAGTTTCGAGTTTGTAATTCACAATTCTGCCATTATACTTCATTTTATGAGTTTATATATTGGGATTCTCATTTTCTTGCTAATTCTGACTTTTTTCTTGCTGTTCTTATGTTATATCTTGGATTACTGACTTATTTGCCAGCAAATATGAGTTTACATAACACATAATTTTTTTTTCTTTTTTCCTCATTCTCACAACTTCGAATCTGCATTTCTTGCAGTTGTGACCTTATATCTTTCAATCCTGATTTTTTTACATTAAATAAACATACAAAACTCGTGTTGTCATGACATATAGGTTATTTACTTTTTACAGTGTCTGTGCATTCTGAATCTAAAACATTTACAGGAAAAAGATCTTTCATTTTTGTGATGGAATTAAAGCAAACATTGTGAATTAATATACAGCAGCACATATTTATTTAATTTTATCTTTACAAAACTGTAATATTGTGAAAAAAATATAAAAAATTAAATGGTTTATTTATTTATATTTACATATATTTTAACATTTATCAATACTTGATCCTCATCTCATACTCTGTTGTAGTGATTTAATGCTCAAAAACATGCTTTATTATTATTATTACCAATGCTGAAATGTTATAGTGCTTAATATTTGTGTGAAAAAAAATGATCATTAAGTTATGCTTGTTACTTTAGTTTATTAAATGAAGACAACATTATATAACATTTGACTTGATGTTTTAAGTAAGTTTAATCTAATAAAAATTTACATTATAATTGCTTATAAAGTTAATTTGTTTAAGCCTAAAATAAGGCAGCA
The DNA here is from genome assembly GCF_903798145.1 of Danio aesculapii. Lineage (NCBI taxonomy): Eukaryota > Metazoa > Chordata > Actinopteri > Cypriniformes > Danionidae > Danio > Danio aesculapii. The sequence continues at coordinate 28,801,166 of NC_079446.1, read as the reverse complement.
GCTAATTTACATGTTAGCATTTTACAGAATTCTTTAATTAACATATATAGTGCTCAGTATAACGGAGTACACCCCATATTGAAAATTAATGTTTTTAGCAATTTCTCAGTGAATATAAGCAATGTATTTTGGTGCATTTAAACAGAACTGATTTATTAAACAGATATATTTATTAAAATAATATTTTAGTCACCAAACATATTTAGAAACTGAAAGATAATACAATTAAACTCATGCCAAATATTGCAAAATAAATTACAACCTACAAAATTTCAACAACATTTTTTACTTTTTTTTTTGCTTCTCTTGATTTTTCCCTTTTTTTTAAACTTGTATTTAATATTTTTCTATAACATATAAATTTGGGTGTACTAGTTTTTGGACCGTTGTAGTAAGTTGTTTTGTTAGATAAGCTCCATATTTGGCTTCAGTACTGACTAATCTAATGTATATGTACAAATATAATATTGTATATCTTCCTATTAAAAATATGAATTTAAAAGATAGATTTGTGAGGGGTGTACTTATATGTGCTGAGCACTGTAGCTCAAAGTTTAAATAAATGTTTTTTTATTAAATTTAACTCATCAATTTCATTCTAATCAAAAAATTAAATTTCTCTAAATAAATCTTCCTCAAATTTTTGATCTATGTGCTATATTATTGCATGTAAATCGTTTCTTTAAAACCATTAGTTCGCATATTAACACTTAATTCAGCACTTTTCAGACAATGTCATAAAAGCACTTTTGCTCAGCACTTTTCCAAACTGAAAATCTGAGAGGCACAAGATGATGAGAGGGAGATGAATGAAGGGCGGAAAAGTGAGAGAGGTGGTTACTCGATCCGCCATCTGTGGCCAGCTCAGCTGCCCAGCACACATGGCAAAATAAGGTGAAAACGACAGCACTCCAGAGTGATCTATTTCTCCTCAGAGATCTCATTAGGTCCTGCGAGGGCCCTGCTATCACTTTGGGTGACCAGATCTTGATGTATATGCTCTTATTGACGATGTTCAACATTTTAGCATTGATGGTAACAACCTTGCTAGCTTTGCTCCACTTGAATCCCATCAAGAGCTGATGCCATTAGTGAAATTTACAGTCATGTAAACTTAAAAACCAATAGCATCCCCTTGATTTGTTTACAGTGAGATGCGTTGTTTTTACCTGGAAGTATTTCATAAATGTCCTCTTCTTCATCATCTTCTTCATCTTCCAGAGGCAGCGCTTGGTGTTTCCACTCTTCACGGCTGTTTTGAGTTTTTTTCGGGGTTGTAAGCTGTGCAGATGCTGCTCCGGGATGTGGAGGTGGTGGTGTGGTTGCTCGTTCAATATCATCATATGTCTCTTCCTCTTCCTCCACCTCTTCTTCTTCCTCATCATCATCAAAGGGGATGAAGTTTGAGCTCAAATCTTGGAGAGAAGCCATAAAATCAATCACTAACACAGAAACAATGAAAGGTACAGCAAACAAATAACCAATGTACTGGCCTTTGAAACCACTGGTGAATATGCTTCTATTTTAATATATTTAGATTTAGATTTATTATTTTAGATGCAACTGAAACCGGTCACACTCTACAGCAACTGGAGTATCAGGAAACAGTTTAATATCTACTACCACCCAATAGATATTCTACAGACTGTAAGTATCTTTGTAAATACTTGCCAACTTATTCATCTCACACTAACAACTTTAAACTAACAGTATATTAATGATCTATTATTACTCTTAATATTAAAGAGAGATAGCTGACATGTAGATGCAAATTTACTTACAGTCATCAATATTTTTAAATGATCAAAATTAAGTGAAACCAATGATAAAAGCAGCATAATGCCATTTGTGTAAAAAGTTGACATCAAAATAACATGAATTTTCTAGTTTCTCAGTCTCATTTTCCCTGGTTGAGCTCAGATCTTTGAGAGAAGCTATAAAAATAATGATAAATGCCTAAACAATTAAAACAACATCAGGCAAACAGTACATTGTACATACAGTTATGTTTGACACCACTGGTGAAAATGGTTCTATTTCAATGTATTTTTATTTTTATTTTTATCTTTATCTTTATTTTAATATTTCTCAAATGTAATTTATTCCTGTACTGGCTAAACTGAAGTTTAAGCTGCAGTTACTTTAGTCTTCAGTCTTACGTCACTTTCCTAATCTTGAAAAGAAGCCTTAAATTAAACATTAATTCTTAAATTAATGGGAAAGAAAATCTGTTTATTCACCCCCTACTTCTTTCAAACCTGGGATTCATTCGTGGGAGTCTGTCTTCCTACTTCTTCAAAATAAACTTTATTTTATGCTTAGTAGTAGAAAGAATCGCATTTATGTTTGCAACAAGTGAAGGGTGTGTAAATAATGACAATTAAAATTTTTGTGAGAACTGTCCCTTAAATTTTAACTTGTTTATTAAACATGTATAAAATCAGTATGGCTTAACAGCTGTACTGATGTTTGGGTAAAATAGCACTATTAATTGTGTGATGTACCAAATCTACATAATATGTTATTACATTATTTATATTATGTCTATTGTAATATGCCATTTTAAGTTCTGACTCCGTTAATTCCAGTTTATGTCAACCAGCTACAAAAAAACAAAAGCAGCTGATTATCAACTGTTTCATGTTGTAGACATTAACACACAAAAACAAAATGAGGTGCGTATGAACCTGCTTCACCAAGAGCAACTGTTGTTTAGTTCAGATGAACTTTGAGAGTTTACACAACTAATTATGAGCCTTGATCAAGTCACTTGCACTGGAGTGGCCAAATATGTATGTATGTATTTATTTATTTATGAAGTTTTTATTTTATTTCATTTCATTTCCTTTTCTTTTCGGCTTACCCTCTTTATTCATCAGGGGTCACCACAATGGAATTAACTGCCAACCTATTCAGCATATGTTTTTACGCAGCGGATGCCCTTCCAGCTGCAACCCAACACTGGGAAACACCCATAAACTCCTGCATTCAAACACATACACTACGGTCAATTTAGCTTATTCAATTGACCTATACCGCATGTCTTTGGACTGTGGGGAAAATGGAGCACCCAGAGTAAACCTATGCGAATACGGGGAGAACATAAACACTCCACACAGATATGCCAACTGACCCAGCCAAGGCTCGAATCAGCGACCTTGTGCTACCCACTGCGCCACCGTGATGCCTCCTTATTTATTTACTTATTTGTTTGTTTGTTTTTTGTTTTCTACATTTGCAGATGCAACTGAATTTCATCACACTCTTGAAGCACAAGTATTAGTAAACAGCTTAATATTTACTACTCTACTACCACTTTATTTTGGTATCTGTCTCCAAACAGATATTCATCTGACTTTAAGTAACTTTGCAAAACAAAACTTGCCAACTTATTAATCTTACATTAATAATAAGCATAACCTAATAACCTATTCTTACTCACTAATAATGAGAGTTAGCTGACGTGTAGCCGCAAATTTGCTTAGTCGACAAAATTGCTAAAGAGGACCATCAAAATAAAGTGTAACCAAATAGGATAGAGGCATAATTCAATTTAAGAAATAAATTGAAATTCCAATGAAAATAACTTTAACTTCCTATTCTCTAAGTCTAGTTTTTTTCTCTCTTTTTTTGCCACAATTTTCCATAATGACAGTGGGACACAAGATGCATCAACTCTTCGTTTTTAATTAATTATTAACTGCAATTAAATAAAACTTTTCTAATTTTTTACTAAATTTCAATTTCATGTAAACTTTATCTGTTTTATCTGTTTTAATTTTCAATTCACCTTTTACTGATTTTTAGTACATTCTTAGATTTTTGTCATCCACCATAGCATAATAAAATAAAGGTGTTAAACTTGACATTTATTACAGTGCTAATACAGAACTCTTGTGCCAGTTGGCTGTATCTACATGTGCGAAGGGGGATGGGGAGGGAGAAAACTATCTCAGGAGTGTCCATTACTTCCCGCAAATCAGAGGGCCGCATTGAGCCCATTTTAGAGTGGCGAGGATGCCTCAGATCTGTCTCAGATGGAGCGAGAGCCTGATTGCAGGTGACTGAGCTCTGTAACACAGGCTATCGTATCCTCACTGCCTGGATGCCAAGCAGGACCAGATCGATGCCCCTAAAGGATGACCGGGCAAATCCCAATCAATTTCCTGTAAAGAGCGCAGTGCTACGGGGAAGAGGAGGCAGCCTGAGGCACGTTGGGCTCAGAAGCTCAATGACGTGCAGCATGAGGAGGTCTAGAGCTGGTCTTATTGGCTGTGCCGGAGGGAAAGTTATTGTTATGCCTCTTTTTTATAAAACTGCCCTTTTCACCTCAATATGATCACCGTGGTGCTCAGCCCAAGTCAGATGCATTTATAAAATGATATAAATATGTTTTGCATTTCAATAAAAATGCATTTCATGTGTGGCTTACCCTTAAGAACAAAATTGATCTGGTCCACCCATTCTCTTGCTTCCCGAGGACTGCTGGCGGTGAACTGTGGAGGAAAAGCTATCATTGTGGATTTGGAGGCTATTTTCATTCTTCATTGCAATGACAGCAGGATGACTGACTGAACGTCAGGGTTAATGTGAGTGTGTTTGTGTGTGTTGAACCTGGTAAGAGCGTCTTCCAGGAGCACTCATCTCAAAGCAGGAGTTCTTCTTGGAGTCTTTGCGTAAACTGGGAACCAACTCTGCACTGTAACCATTGATATAAAACGAGCCCTTCTGCTGCTTGTCTGAATTCAGAGCACCAAATGTAAAGTTTCTCAGCATCTCTGTATTTAATATTGTTGATACTTACAGTGCTCAGCATAATTAAGTACACACATTTTAAAAATGAATATTTTAAGCAATTTCTCAGTGAATATAGGCAATGTATTTTGGTGCATTCAAACAAAACAGATTTATTAAACAGATATATTTATTAAAATAATATTTTAGTCACCAAACTAAAATAGAAATAGAAATTGAAAGATAATACAATAAAACTCAAGCAAAATATTGCAAAAAAAAAATTACAACCTACAAAATTTCATCTAAATTTTTCATTTTTCTGATTTTTCCTACTTTTAAAATTTATATTTAATATTTTTCTATAACATATACATTTGGGTGTACTACTTTTTGGACCATTACCATTAACCTCCAATTTTGGCTTCAGTACTGACCAATCTAATGTATATAGACAAATATAATATTGTATAGCTTCCTATTAAAAATTTTGATTTAAAAGATTTGTGAGGGTTGTACTTACATATACTGAGCACTGTATTTACATGGAACAAGACATACCTTTATCACTCCCGAAGTAATAAAATATGGTGTTGTTCAGAACACACCATCGCTTTTGCCATTCCATGCTGAAGAAACTGTGATCTGACCAAAGTAATTTGAAAAATGTATAAATGTTTGCAGATGTTAAGACACACATGAATTTTTTAAAGATCTTTACCTCGTCTTTTCTTTTCCAGATAGCCTTGCTTCAGAATGTTACTTAGGTCTTGTGCAGCCACCAGAGGGATCTCTTCAAAAACTGTCAATCAGAAATCAAGAGAAATAATGCTGTGAAAAACAATGCGGCAAAGTGAAAACTAAAAAGGAATAAATAGCTAAAAATAAATAATAGAACAGAACAATGTTGCTTATTTATATTTTCTTTTTTAAATATTTCCCAAATTATGTTTAACAGAGCAAGGAAATTTTCACAGTATGTCTGATAATATTTTATCTTCTGGAGAAAGTTTTATTTTGGCTAGAATAAAAGCAATTTTTTATTTTTTAAAATCCATTTTAAGGTCAAAATTATTAGCCCCTTTAAGCTATTTTTTTCGATAGTCTACAGAACAAACCATCGTTATACAATAACTTGCACAATTACCCTAACCTGTTAGCCTAATTAACCTAGCTAAGCCTTTAAATATCACTTTAAGCTGTATTGTAGTGTCTTGAAAAACTAGTCAGATGTTATTTACTGTCATCATGACAAAGATAATGTAAATCAGTTATTAGAAATGAGTTATTAAAACTATTATGTTTAGAAATGTGTTGAAAAAAATCTCTCTGTTAAACAGAAATTGGGGGAAAAATAAACAGGGGGTCTAATAATTCTGACTTCAACTGTCTGTGAGAAATTAAATATATATGATAAATATGGATATATGCACCCTTAAAAAGAGGATGTGTATAAAGATGCTTTTTCCCTTCCAAAATTCCCCTTATAGTTGACAACATAAGAAGTGCTATAACTGACTCATTTGGTATAAAAGAGAGGGGGTTCACCCATAAAAAAATTGTCCCCATCTCTTGAAAGCATTGCTAATATGATGACAACTGTTATAGGAATATATCAAAATGTGGTGCAGGGCGTGCTGCGCTTCAATCTGCACCCACGCACCTATTTTTAGCATGTTTTCTAGGGCACATGAGCGTGGCAGCGCAGGGGAACAATTTGCTGCAAACAGGGAAATGAGACACAAATCCTCACCCTCATGCTCCAGCTTTCATCAGCTTCAAACCTCCAGAGCTAAAAGACAGTGTAGGCGACAGGTGGGCCTCTGGGCACATTACCAGGCCTATTTAAAAACTCATTTAAACATGAGCAGATGCTTCCTTCTCTTGAACTAATCTCTGTGGCATCTCTCGTCTTTGAGCTATAAGGCTGTGGTTGGATGTTTAACAGGCAATGTTATGCAGTCAACAGAATTTGTCATCGGAGAAAAAAAGTTAAAAGAAAAACAACAAGTGTGAGAGGTGTATATAACAGCTATGTGAATCTAATGACCCATAAATAAGACTCGGCTCATCAAAAGCACCCAGTCTGTGTGACATCACCACCGAGTCTGTATAGCCTGCCATGTTATGTGTCCAGTTTATCAGACAGATGACCATCTCAGAGAGGAGCCCTTTGACCCTCGCTCTCATTCACGAACATACGTGAGCCTTTTCTGAACACACAGCTATCATAAATACAACTGTTTGTCAAGGGTAAGCTGATGTATCATCAAAAAAAAGAGAAAAAAACGAGGCCTCAGTCCAGCCACTTTTCGGTTCATTTTTCTCCCTGTACGCTTTCGTCCCGACACCTTTTACTCCCCTCATCCATCCACATCCCCCTCTGTTCATTTATCTAAAAGGTCAAGCCCCGGTAATAGTTCAGAATAAACACAAGAAATGTGAGAATGACGCACAATTAACAGTCTCTCTAATCTTCACACACCTACTGACAACCTTCTTCCTCAGGCCTTGCTGTCTGACCCCACGGTGCGCTCAGAGGTTTAAGCAATGGCTAAAATGAATGGCGAATTCGTGTTCAGTCATTCTTCACAACCTACAACCTGGAAACCAAACAGTGGGCGGGTTTCTGGACGGTCACTGTATTCGTGATCCTTCCACAGGGTAGCAGTGTAACCAAACATTTCACCTAGTGAAAAAAATGGCATGTTTTTCTTTTCTCAACTGTCTCCAAGGAAACCCAAGACTCTGATTGGACGAACAGACACAACATTCAACTTCTGTCACTTCCTTCAGACCAATCAGAGCTTGACATTTATAAAGCCACAGAGAACAAAAACCAGAGCCTGAACCAGATTATATTTCTGTCCATTTCTTACATTCCATCAGTTCCCATGTTTTTTTTATCAACGTGCACAGTTGAAACCATCATAAACAGAGTCGTTTATTTCTGTGGACTTATTAAAGCGCCATAAAAATGCACATGGCATTGAGGATTTTCATTTCGACTTTAAATTGCATTTTTAATTATTGAGAGCAGTGAGGTTTCTTAACTATCACCCCTTGCATTCACACTCCTTAATTAGCATAAGACCAATCATTTCTATTTAAATGTGCTGTGGATGTTTATGAATATTTCAGAGTGTTACATCACTGAGGCTCTGGGCATTCTGAATTCATTTATTTAGTTCTCTCCTATTCAACTATATTCAGACATAACAAGCAGCATCAAAACTTCTAATATATTCATTTATTTATTTTATTTTCAGCTTAGTCCCTTTATTCATCAGGCGTCACCACAGCGGAATGAACCGCCAACCTATCCAGCATACGTTTTAAACAGCAGATGCCCTTCCAGACGCAAGCCAACACTGGGAAACACCCATACACTCTTGCATTCACACACATACACTACGGCCATTTAAACTTATTCAATTCACCTATATCACATGTCTTTGGACTGTGGGGGAAACCGGAGCACCTGGAGGAAACCGACGCGAACGCTGGAAGAACATGCAAACTCCACACAGAAATGCCAACTGACCCAGCCATGGCTCAAACCAGCGACCTCCTTGCTGTAAGGCGATCGTGCTCTCATATTTATTAACTCTAAAATATAAAATAAATTTTTTTATTGGCTTTGATGGTTCCATAAAGAACGCTTGAATCCAGTAAGCCTTTTAATAGGGTATATGCACACAGACTTTTAATTTTAGTCCGCCAGCCTCATCGCTTCCAGTGAATTGTCATACCATACAAAATCGCTGCGTGTAAGATCTGATTTCTTTAAAAAAAAACAGCGATCATCACTGCCTGGCTGAGATACGATATAAAGTGGGTTTCAGACCAAACAAAAAGCACTGCATTATATTCTATTTTTCCGCACCATGTCTTTAAAATATGGAAATTAATTGTACCCCATTATTTTCAATGGAGTTTCTAGGCTAGCCTGCTGCTAATGATGGCGCCTGCATTTAAACGGTCTTTTGGCTCATTTTACACTTTAACAAACAAATGGATGCTTAAGTCTATTTAACTGATTGTATTTGAATTACATTACAACATCGATGCTGTAAACAGAATCTTTTGAAATTGAAAATAGTCACATAAACCTTTCACCGGAAGTTCATCATTGGCTGAAAAACATTAGCTGTGCATATATCCCTTTGAACAAAGAGTTCTTTTTCACAAAAAAGAGCTATTTATTCTTTGTAACTTTGTAAGTAATCTGTTTCTTGTGCCTGAATGCTTTAACCTCACTTTAAACACAGTAAGAGAAAAAAACTCAAGCAAATTATGAACTTTAACGCCACAATCTACAAATTACATTAATTTCCAGCTGTATTTCAGATTTTGTTTACCTATTATGTACTGTACTTGACATTGCACATCTGATATGTGACAATTGCAGATGTGTACATTGGGATCTGTGGCTTGATCATTGCTAAAAAGGTTATGCTTTGTTTCTGGAAGAAAAATGTTAGGCCTCTTTTTTTCTGACTGGTTTCTTGGACTCAGCTCCATTTTACATTTGGAAAGAATTAGATATAGAACTTCTGGGAACTCTGCAAAATTTGATAAAATGTGGGATCCAGTCTTTTTTTTCCAGAACACCATAAACACTAATAGTGTTGTTTAATTTCTGAAGATTTGTACGTTTTTTTTCTTTCTCTCTTTACATCCATTGCTGTGTTTTTTGTAGGTTATATTTATTTATATCTTGTATGTGGCCATTTTTCCTTGTTTCATGCTTTATTTAACATTTTGCACAGATTATTGTTTCATGATGGGTTTGTCTGTCTGTTCCTTGTTTTTGTGTCTGCAAAAACTATAATAAAAAAATTCAAAAAAAAAAAAAACTACAGAACTTTTAAAATGCAGGTTCTTTATGTTATAAAATGGATTAGATCATTAAAATAATCTTTTATAAACAATTTGTTGAGAAACCCAAAATGGCATCACTAAAAAGCATGCTGGAACCTTTATTTTTTAAGAAAAACGAGGAGAGAGAAGAAAAGGAGCGACACAAAGCTAATGACTTTCCTCCAGGCGCTCTCCGCGGCTGCTAGACGCTTTGTGGTGATGCATGGCACGGCCTCTGCGATGTGGCAGGCTGAGATTGGTGGAGTGAGGCATCGAGCGTGCCACACAGAGGGATGTTCATCAGTGCCACGGCAGCGGGAGAGAGGGGACTGATGCCACGAGAGGAGCTCAGCGGGATACCAGAGAACCAAGAGATGTCCGGCCTATTCTCCCTCCCTCTCTCTCCTTCTGCAGCATGGAGGTAGGCAGAGCTCCAGGTCATGCTACTGCTATCAGTCCACAGCACACCGCCTGCCAGCGCCAATGCACTGCTGTGTTTACTCCACATGGACTCGTTTCGCAGAAAACCCTTCTGTAACAATGACACGGAAACGAATTTGACAGAGAGAGCAGCAGGTCTCAAATGAGTGGTGAACAAACAACCTCATATACTATTTAATTAATTAGCGTTTGTCATAAGCTCGGATATCGGATAATAAAGCTGGGCTCTGTGCACATTTAACACCCTCAGCAACATGCGTAATATTGCGCTCACAGGTGATGTTATGAGCACAGCAGGTTATCCAGCTATAAAAATCTGATTGATGCCGTAATGATCCAAGGAAGTTAATGTAAAACAGCATTAAATAGCATCACAGTTGAGTGGCTGTGAGTCAATGACAGGGCACAGGCAGTAGTGACGGATGCAGAGTTTGTCAAAATATACAGTAGTTTTGTTTACAGATTTAAGTTAGTTTTTGTTCATTTTATGATGCCTGACAAAGTCAGTTAACCAAAGTTTACATTATAATCTTTTACATAATCTTTTAAATTGAATAATTAATCTAATTCTAGTAGGATATATTAAATTGAAACTTTCAAATAATTTACTCTGGAATTTCACATTGTTACAAAAATATTTAATAAAAAAATCATCTTATACAATTCATGTTATGGTAGCATACAGTGCTCAGCATAACTAAGTACACCCCATTTTGAAAATGAATATTTTTATCCATTTCTCTGTGAATATAGGCAATGTATTTCGGTGCATTTAAACAAAACATATTTATTAAACAGATATATTTATTAAAGTAATATTTTAGTCATCAAACATATTCAGAAATTGAAAGATAATACAAATAAACTCAAACAAAATATCGCAAAAAAAATTTACAACCTACAAAATTTCAACAAAAATTTTCTATTTTTTCTTCTCTTGATTTTTACTCTATTTTAAATTTGTATTTAATATTTTCTAGAACATATAAATAACATAATTTTGGGTGTACTAGTTTTTGGGCAGTTATTGTGAGTTATTTTGTTAGATACTCCAGATTTGGCTCCAGTACTGACTAATCTAATGTATATGCACAAATATAATATTGTATATCTTCCTATTAAAAATATGAATTTAAAAGATAGATTTGTGAGGGGTGTACTTATATATGCTGAGCACTGTGAGTGTGTTTTTCTCTTCATTTGTGTCAAATGTATTATTTCTTTTCATATTCTTTACATATGTGCATTTAGGTTTGCATGAATGCATTACAGGTTTACCTTGACATTTCCGAAAGCGACCATCAATACAATGCAATGATTTATTGTAGATTCAGTGGGCACAAAATTCAAGGCCACTAACTTATTAACAGGATTGATTAACTGTGTCCATGAAGGATTACTAACCAATCACCAAGATCTCATTTGCTTACAGAACACTGCATGCTGAATTCATGCAATGGCTGATATCTAATAAATGGAAAACATTTAAAAATGAATTACTAAAACTAAAATTAGTCATCAAAACACTGTAATAGAAGAATGAGAATTAAAGGTATTATTACTGAAGATTATAATTAGCAGGTTTATTTATTATTAAAAGTTAAGAAAGCATAAGATGATAGCAAAAAATGTTAAAGATCAAAATAAAACATAAATAAATACAGTACATTTTATCCTTCTTGTTCATAATGCATACTTTCATTTTATGTTCATCTATTGATTTGCCCACCAAAACGGCTATAAGGCCAATATTAAGAACAACAATCATCTGCTGAAAAATTAAATGGCTTTAAAAATTTAAGTTTTCATACATCTTTCCTCCAAATCACTAGATTTTTCCATGTGTCAGCAGGACATTTTTATCATTTAAAATAAAATAAAATACAATTTAGAACAACAATTTAGTATTTTTCTTTCCATTTTTTCATTTATTTTAATTTTGAGTGTTTTATTTTAATAATAACCTGTTAATAGGTTCAATTTCCAACTTGTTAATAATGCCAGTTAAAGGCATATTTCTTATTAAATATGGTTCACTAGAAGTATGTTATTTCAGTTTTACATAAAAACATCTGCTAAACTGAATAATGAAATTTATTTGAACAAATATTGGACATTTTAATATACTTTCTATGTATGTAAAATCTCTTTTGTAAATATATTACATATACAGTATATTAAAGTATAGTATATATATACACTGCAAGAAATCTGCATCAGATCGATGTCATATCCATGTCTCCCAGAAGTGCTTGTGCGTATGGGACACACAGCCTGACCTCAGCATGAACCTCAGAGATGAGGTGAAACAGAAGGCACAAGGGTCCCTGGGGGGCCGCAGGGAGAGGCAGGGGAGGAATGCTGATCAGGGAGAGATGGAGAGAACCGAATTACTGCGCTCTCCTGTACAGCACTTGATTAGAAAAAAGCAGCACTCCCAGCATCCTTAACCCCCCCGTACCACTCGCCAATACGCAAACTGCACACAGAGAACAGCAAATTGACACATTTTTCCTCATTAAAGGCAAAGGCAGTGGCCTCTGTGCAATGCCTGCGCATGGCAAACATTAGGAGGGTGAGAAAGTAGAAGGAAAGGCATTAGGAAGGGGGGAGCGAAAGACTGAGACAGAAAGATCCCTCGGTGAACGGCTCGACTGAACATCACCTCTCTAAATTGTCCTTAACAAGAACTGATTCGATTTGAATGAAAAGGATCTGTTATTCACAACATGAGACTGGAAATCATGCGGCCCCTGAACATTTTTGCAGTATTACTTATTATTTGCAAGATTTCCAGGATGGACCTTTAGCCGGCCCCTGTTTAAAGGCGCAATTGTGGGCTTCACACATGATGTGGGAAACCATTTAGCATGCTTTAGTGCCACAACATTGTTCCCTTAGTGACGAGGCGCACTGTACAAGAGGAGAATTTATAGTCTGGCAATGAGCAGAGAAAGCAAAGGGGGTCCTCCGTTCAGAGACCGGAGCTCTATAAATTTTACCCCCATATATTATGACATCCATTCAAAAGTTTAACTGCGAATACTATAATCCTGAGATGGCAGAGAGGTGGACTGAGGTGCGACAGCCGGAGGAGATATGACTCAAAAGCAGTGTCATCATCACACACGGCTGCGGAGAAAAATGAGCACGGCGAGATGTGGAAATATACTTAAACTGGTGGAGCTGAGGCATGAGAAAGCTTGGAATCCGGTGCTGTCGGTTATAGCCAATTCACAAAGAAAAATGAACTAACTAAGCATGAATGTACGATAAAAACGAGAGTGTGTTTACTTCTGCAAGAGTTATGAGCAGGTTCCTGTTTAAAATGAATGCTACAAAGAAGGGGGAAAAGTTTAAATTTATTTCACATGAGAAACTAAAAGGATCTGGAGGTACAGATATATATCTAACAATTTGGCGTTGAACAAAAATTGTTTTAAATGTACTTTTTATGTGTTAAACAACATTGTGGAACATTCAGGCTAGCTATTGTTAATTATTTAATTTGCTTTAAATATAGTATTGGAGTTTTACTTATGTGTCTATAAACCATATAATTTTGGATCAATTTACAATCAGAAATAAAGACTTTGCTTTGAGAAGAAAAAAGAGGAACGGGGAGTCTCGTATTTCGGAACGGACTGTATTTCTGAGGTGCAAGTACTATTTAGCTTGTAAAAATATAAGTATTTTTATCAAATTAGTATTTGTATTTTTATATATTATAAGTATTTAAATGTATTTTCAGTTTATTAATTTAAATGTAAATGTTTTTGTAATATTTTAATTAATTGATTAATTGACTTGGATTATTTTTAAAAATGTGTTGTGTTTCATAGAACAATATGGTATCAGATATAATTTCATTTTATCATTGCTACATAATGGTTTTGATAGGCCTGTGAAATTCTAGTTTTATTTCAAATTACACACACATTATCTCAGAATTAAAAGGTGCATTTTATAATTATTTAAATATTAGGAAAGAAGAAAACATTTAACCATACACTTTTGAACCAAAAAAGACAGTATTACATTGCCAGACAGATAGTATTTGTACAGTCAAACTATAGTGTTTTATACTGACCTAATAATATTTTCTGTAAACCTTACCTAACCCTCACAAAAAGCTTTTTGCATTTTTACGTTTTCGGGTAAAACCTAATTTTGTGTTTTTAATAATTTACCACCTGCATGAGTGTCAAAAACAAGTGTCAAACAGTTCCTTAGATTCCTGAGATTACAGGAACGCGTGAGCACACCACACACACACATACACACACTCACCCACACACTACCTGTTTAATTATCAGCATGTACTTTCAGTACCTATTTTAGATGCTGTTTTAAAAATAAAATTAAACTAAATTAAATAAAAATCCTGCCTTTGCTATTTTAGCAATCGATTTAAAATATAGTGGCTGCGATCAGTGAGAAGACAAATATAAATAACATAACATCATAAATATTTCTTTAAATAGCCTACTGTTGGAAAACTCGGTAGGTTTTACATGTCTTGTCTGCTTGTTTGTAGTCTTTTCTTTGAGCAGCATTGATGCAAGAACGATGAAATACGCCAGCGGACACGTGTCGACTGTCTGCGGACGGCAAATCAAGATTCATTATATCGAGCATCGATCAAACAAGGAATGCACTACGGTCGTAAACTTTGACGTGTTTGTTAACGCTCGCATACATGTATGCCACACAGGTATTTATGACCAGCTGATAAACTCCAGAAAGGAGTTTGTGTCTCTGCTTTATTTAACTTAGAATGAGTGAGTGAGAAATAATCAGATTTCGCATTTCAGCAAAACATGAAATTCGATAGCATGACATAACAGACTAAAAGCGTCCTTAGTTTATTTAAAAGGTGTAAATGTATCTAGAAAACGTCAGTTATGCAATTGCTAAAAGCTTATAACGTCCACCAGAGGGCGCGGGTTAAAGGAAAGTGAACAGTAAATTCTGAAGACTGAACTTCGACTGAGTTACGCTGTGGGAGAAATGTTAAAGAGGGCAAGCGTAAAAACAAACTAAAATACCATGAAAACGAATGAAAAATAAATAAATAACATTCTAATAATAAAATATTCTATTTATTACAATTTGTCTATGTTTCTCGTAAATATAGATATTTAGATTGCCTTGTCATTACAGGCTATAACGATTTTTTCCCCGGTTTTGATTATTGCAAATGTATAGACGACATTAATATTAAAAATAAGAAATAATATTAAGAAGTTCAACGATATTAATTAAATACAGAATCACGCGCTTAAATAGGCTATATTGGGCTATTACAAACAAAGACTCGTTAGCCTATTAGGATTTTTATAAGAATGTAACTTAATTATTTTTCTCATTTTTTTACACAAAAAACTTTCATAAGTAAGATTGACTAATTTATTCTACAACACACAATCAGAACTGTTTTATATCAACCGCTTTGCGAAATAAGTTTACTTGGGCCTATAGCCTAAATCGAATAGATAGATAGATAGATAGATAGATAGATAGATAGATAGATAGATAGATAGATAGATAGATAGATAGATAGATAGATAGATAGATAGATAGATAGATAGATAGATAGATAGATAGATAGATAGATAGATAGATAGATAGAAAATGATTGATTGATGCACTATTTATTAATTAAGCGACTTGGATTTGAGAATTAGCGTCTTTAATTTTAGATTAAAAGTACTCTAAATAATGGAGTTATTGCATTCTTTAAAATAATTCAACTATAAATTTATGTTCTATTTTCTTTAAAAAAAAAAAAATTTGCCAAACTAACTAAAATAATTTTTGGTTTCTTCTATTTTTGTTATTTTCGTTGAGAACTCGATTTTGTGTAGGCTCGTATACAAACATCAGAATATTACGTATAATTATAAACGAAAAAAAAAAACACATTTGAAATGGTCTCTATAAACACCTTTCTAATTCCCCTGTAAATGCTTTATGAAGCAGCACGTGCAGTCCAGACAGACAGTGTGAATCGTGAAAAAACGCGCGTGTCCTTAAGTAAATAAATACAACGATCAAACGCTGAACTGTTAAATGGTATAACTAGCAGAGCCAACAGTTACACATCTGCAATCTTAATCCAGCCATACATGAGCAATGTTCTTCTTGTAAAAATACAACGTGTGCTATATTTTAAACAATTTATTATACACAAAACAAAAATCTGGAGACAATTTTCCATCTTATGCTACTCTATAAAATTTAGGAGAGCAGGATAAGTTAACTTGAAGTGTTTGTATTGGATCAAGATGCTGGTGGACTGCAGCCAGGCATTGTTGTAACAAAAATCACTTCACAGAAAATTCTCCTCTTGTGATAACATCAAGATGAGTTTTTTTTTCTGTTAAACATTGAAATCTGTCATATCATGGACCTGCCAGTCATCATGGAAATTATTTGGTTGAGTGGTTACTGATGGCTCTGTTTTATCACACACAGGCGCATACTGCTTTACTGGGCCAGCATACCCTCCCAAACTTAAATATAGCCCTTCACTCATGAAGCTCCTTACTCAAGTTCAGAACCATGCGGGGAAAAGACTCTTTTATGATTATTACATGTTTCAACACTCAATAGAAAGCATATGGTAAATTAGGCAATTAGCATAATATTTTCCATTTTGGACAGATAAATGGTACCTACACATGCTGACAAATCAGAGGGTAGAAAGACATTTAATGGAAAAACAGTTCTTCTGGTCAGTTTAAAGATGTGAAAACATTCCAAGTACTGCCATCGAACAGAACCACAGAGAGTGAGAATTGTTAAATGTATTATGTCTGTGAATATAAAGATCTTTATTCAACAAACATTAAAATTGTGTAAGCATTAAGGGTGCAACATACACACTTTGGCTGCCAAATCTACATTTAGAAAAAAGACACACAGAAGACATTTGAACAGCACTCTTTCCCTGTGGGTGTACAGGCGAACACACCTACACACGCTTTCATTTGTTTCCCAATGAAAGCATCAGGCCACCTGGGCCTTGCATCGAAACTTCATCAATCTCAAGAAATGGAATCCAGCGGAGAGAAAAATCAAATTCTCATTTGCAAGATGGGTAAGGAGAGAGAGAGAGAGAGAGAGAGAGAGAGAGAGAGAGAGAGAGAGCTGGAGGTACCTGGGAAGGCTAACCTCTAGCTGAACCCGCAGCATTGAATCGTTTTGCCATTTGTCTGCCATACTGACAGGCTGCAAAGAAGATTAGACACTCAAGGTTGTGACTTCCTATTCTGCTCATTTCATACCTTGCAAATCCTGAAAGCCTTTCTCTCTTCACCCACGATAACTTTTACTAGACCTAGACGTATTATAGTGAACACAGAGGCAATATTTTCTTAACTAATGAAAGAAAACGCATGATGAATGTAGTGATGCATGCTCTGTTGACTCATCATCGCACAATGAATAGAGCGACTGACAATGATATGACATTAACGGTTGAAAATCTCCTCCGAATGATCAGTTTACTGGGCAGGAGGAAAAGTGAGAGCGTGTTTGGGTGAAATTACAAATGAGTGAGAGACAGAGCGTAAGTGAATATCAGCATTTTCTGCAGCATCGGAGCCTTCAGATAGAGCTGAACTTTTGAACTCGAATGGCAGAAGCAGCGATGCACTAAGGATGCTCTGGTCTAATATGAGTCTATTTCAATTAATTAATGCAAAGGGAAACAGAGGGTGGGAAAATGACAGCGTGTAGGAAAGATGGTGTCATCTTTGCTGAAGTCATTTACCGTGCCCTGTGAAGCCTGCCAATGCCTCGTATTTGACTATTTCTAAGTGCATCCAAATATTATTCGTGATTGGAAAAAGATGGCTTTGAAAACCAAAAAATGGTACTCCTCTCCATGCCAGGAAAACTTTGTTTTATTTACAGTTTCTATAGCAACTGGGGTCAATAATGTAGACTCAGTTGCCCTAGACAGAGTTCAGACAGGTCACGGAATGACCAGAACAAGACCCAGGGGTCAAAAGTTTACTGGAGGGAGGAAGAAACACTCAAAGTGTGAGCACTCACTGCAAATTGTATGGATTTAGGAGGTTATGTAGAGGAATACCAGCTGACGACGACTCAAAAACTGAGGTCACTTAAGGTGCTTTTGATTGCATGACTCCACACGCCACTGCGTTAAGACAGATTAGCCTGCAGAACTGAAAATCTTGACAGTACATGTGATGATGACAAAAACAGGATTTGCATGTTGGCCACTTTACTTTGCAAGGGGTCGCTTAATTGGCAGGCTAAAATGTCTTTTTCATTGATGCACGCTCTTTTTGGACTCTCCAGAGATTCATTACTACAATCAATTTCTAGCCAACACATCCATTAATTTAAAGGCTCTAAGATCTTGAAGAAAAAAAAAATCAAATTTACATCTCGATGATCTAATTTGCGATAAAGAAACAACTTAACTCTGAATCCTTTTCCCCTCTCTGATTGGCTTCTCCAGCTTTGCCTGTAGAGCTGTGGTGGGGTAAGATAACAGGAACGAGAGGGGCTTTTGTTTCTGGACATAAATCAAGTCAGTGCACACAAAGAGCCCAGAGCATGTGCAGCCTTTGATAGGACATGCATTGATATTAGCCTCTTAAACACACAAACTCCTGTCACACTAACAAACCATACACCTTCTCTGGAATTTTATTACTGAAATGATAGGTGGCACTGACGTCTTGATTGCAATATAAAATGATCCTTTTTTAATTTGTTATTTTAGTCATCAGATTTTCCACTCAGGCCATTCCAAGTGATAAGAGCATTTCTTTTCTCACTTTTGCATTTCCTAAACTTGACCTGGCAACATTTCCACCCCACTGTGAAGCTCCTCCTGCCCTGGGCTTCCCATCCTCGGCTGCAGGGCTGCTGTCATCCAGACGAGGCTGCAGGCACGGAGGGGTCAACCGTGCGGTCTGCGGGTGAAACTCAGTTCACATTACCATACAGACAGGGGCCCTGACAATAGAGCGCCCATCTGTTCCTGTCAGCTATAACAAATCTAGTGTCAAACCTCCCTCTGGAGACAGGGAGGCAGCGCTGGCTAAATGAAATAACACTGACTCCACCCATCGGCGAGGCAACTGCTGCCTCGTCCTCCAGTCAGGTTAGAGCACAAGCAAGACACAGTCAATTTCCCCTTCCTCACACAGGCAGGCATGTGACATCATTGAGCGAGTAACGGTGCAGGAATTGAATGCTTGAACTATATTTACCCTCCACTACAATAGGGTAAATTTGAAAATATCAGCATGCAAGGATACCAGCTCATTCACATTACATATACATTTGAGCCAAGCAACAACAAAAAAAAAGCTCTCAGCATGAAGCGCCGTTATTGAATAAAAGCAAATGAGAAAAACAGACCAAATCTGAAGTCGCTAAAAAAGGTGCTCATTCGAACCTTAATCTTCATGATTATATTCCTGTCTCTAATTTTATATGCTGTGAGATGCTCAAATGTCCTCCTGTAGGGCTTGATGTGAGATTTCCAACTGGTGAACTAAACATGAACCCTGAACTGCACTTGCCCTTGCTGGTCATTATCTTTATTGAAAGAGCGACATGATGCGAATCTTCTTCAAGTTACTCCTCTTTGACTTATATGCCTTTTCTGGCAAAGAAGCAAATCAAAGGAGCACATCCAGGTTTGACCCCTTTTCTTGCTAAATTGCAAACAACATATAAAATAAATGGGATGATGGAGAATTCATTTTTACCAGGCTGGTGAAGTTTCGAGTCAGTGAACAAGAAGATGTATTCACAGCAAAAACAATGACTTATGCTTTTGTGTGAGTGTGTGTGTAGCCTGACATTTTTTTCTGGTTAATATGTATTTTTAAGAATATTTTTTAGTATTGAAATAGATAGAGAGAAATTCTGATTTCTATCCTCTTTTTTTATCAGATTACACTATGTTAGAGCTGGTTACGAGGAATTAGGGCTGCACGATATTGGAAAAATTTCACATTGACATATTTGTTTCTCTACGATATGCAGTTGAAGTCAGAATTATTAGCCCCCCTGTTTATTTTTTCCCCAATTTCTGTTTAACGAAGAGCAGATTTTTTCAACACATTTTTAAACATAATAGTTTTAATAACTCATCTCTAATAACTGATTTCTTTTCTCTTTGCCATGATGACAGAAAATAATATTTTACTAGATATTTTTCAACACACTTCTATACGGTTTAAAGTGGCATTTAACTATGTTGATTAGGTTAACTAGGCAGGTTAGGGTAATTAGGCAAGTTATAGTATAACGATGGTTTGTTCTGTAGACAATCGAAAAATAGCTTAAAGCAGCTAATCTTAAAATGGTTTTAAAAAGAATAAAAAAATGCTTTTATTCTAGCTGAAATAAAGCAAATAAGACTTTCTACAGAAGAAAAAATATTATCAGACATACTGTGAAAATTTATAAATAATAATTCTGACTTCAACTGTATAAAACTGATAGAAATACAAATTCATCAGAAGACTTTAATAGCTCTATTCGGAAAGTCATTAATTAAGATTGATTGGGATTGTAGGAAAGTAAAATATAAATATATCTCATGTCATTTATTATATACATTATGATAAACAAACTACAGTCATAAATAAAAGCAATGGAGCAAATGTTAAAGTGACAAATAGTGCTTCATGGTTTTCTGGTGAGAGTCTAACAGCATTCAGGTACAGAAATTGAATAATCAAATGTAAAATAACATTGCATAGTCTTCATCCTATAAATTATTCAGTACAATTATTTATTAAACGTCTTTATGCACTATTCAAAGTCTCTTTAATGTCACGGGCCTTAAAAAAGAGAAGCAGATGATAAACTTTACTATGGATAAATTCTGCAGTGTCTCCATAAATCTCACATGTTTTGACCTATGCTTTCTGGTCAATTATAATCCCAACTCAACATTGCATAACTTGCAATGTGACTATTGCGAATACACACGTTGTTATAGCGATGCTCAAACGATATATTGTGCAGGCCTACTAGTAATCAATGCTATTGAACCAGTCCTTTTCTTAAAACTATTTTCTGCAAAGCTGCAGGGTTTTGAATCCTCTGAGAAAATTGTCAGTTGTATGATGAGTGATAAAGAAGAGAAAATGGATAAAATGCCCCTCAGGTACAGGGTTGAGTTTCAAGACCAGCTGGTTAGAGAGGAGTCAGGGATGATCAGTCACAGTTCTGGCCTGAAGCAACAGCAAACTGCCCACGTTAGTAAAAAACAATCAGCAAACACAAAACACAGATTCTGACATGCCGTTTTCCATCTGTAGCATCTTGTCTTCAAACTCTCTTCACACTTTGAATTTTATTCTACCTCGTTTTAGGGTCTACACAAGTGTAAATTTACTTTGCGTCTAAAGGACAAGTAAGCTAACATTTCCACGCCATTGTTAATAAAAGGCAAACATGCCACAGCTTAACCCCAAGAACCCATGCTGAAACAGCATGCTTGCCTGCCACTAGAGGGAGCTCTTCATCCCCTTTGTATGGAGGTAAAAGACCACCCTCCAATTCCCCCTTCAAACACTCCTCAATGCCAGCAGCAGAGTTGTGGGAATCCACTAGAGGGTGATCTGTTACCAAACACCTCCACTGGGGCATTTCATCATTACCAGTGAAACCCCCACAACAAGTAATGTGCTAAAGATGCTTTAGACAAGTTTCCTGTCTTGGCTTATTATAGCTTACATGCATTAGAAATATGAGTAAACACACTCATATGCAGACAGAGTAGCTACAACTCACGCTCAGGGCCTCCTTCCTCCTGGTAGTCAGAGGCCACTGACATATCATCTGAAGGGGCAGAGCGTCCCAGGCTGGAGCTGCGGTTGTCATCTGAACTATCTTCATGATTGGACTCAACTTGGTTTAAAAAAAAGGAAAGAAAAACAATTAAACTTTGTTGAGTGGATTCAAGAGACTGTGGGAAAAAAATATTTTTTGTGAAACCAACATGTTTTCTAAAGAACCATTGTTCAGGGAAAGACGAACGGAAATCACGCAGAACAATTAATTAGAATTATGAAACAGCTGTTCACTTACGTCTGTGGGGAAATTCTTGTGGGTATCTACAAGAGAGAATATAAAAGTACAATTAGAAAAGAAAGTTTTACGATGAAACAACTTTATAAACAAATAAACCTGTTAATAAAATAATGATACACTTTGCAATGTACTATATTTCTTAGTAAGGATCAATGGTGTAAAGTGTACTGAAAAATCATACTCAAGTAAAATTATCATTACTTGCCTAAAAATGTAGCGCAAGTAAAGTGAAAGTATCTGTTGTAAAAATTACTCAAAGTATGAGTAAAAAGTAGACCTTTAAAAAGTACTCAAGAGTAGTGAGTATTATGCTATATGCATTTACATGTAATTTGTGGATGTGTGTACACAACATCATAAGACATTAACATTAGGTTAGATTTAGGTTGTGATGTCAGGTGACCAAAATTTAATGTCTTTCTAGTCTCTAAGGACAACGTTATTGTCTAATAACAACGTCAAATGACGTTGATATTTGGTTGATTTTAGGTTGTGTTGGAAAGTGATCAAAATCAAACGTCAAGCCAACATCTTAAACCAACGTCATATTGACGTCAAATACTGATATTTATTCGTCAAGTAAGGCAACCAAAATCCAACATCTGATAGCTGTCATAGTGGTAACGTCTACACAACGTCAAGCTGTAACATCATTAGACGTTGATATTTTGTTGTTTGTTGGTTGGTTGTTGGACATTGACGTCAGCCTGATGTTGAGTTCTGAAAACCCGATTTTCATTTCCAAACAAAATGCAACGTCCCCATGATGTTGGGGTACAACTTCAATCTGATGTCATGTTGAGGTCTTGTGCCTGCTGAGTGTTTAAGGCCAGTTTGGTCATCATACAGTAAACATTTGTCATCTTCTCATCAGTGTAATGCATTTAAACAGGCTCTGGGTCAATGCGTGTAAAGATTTTGGACATCTTCTAGGACAATTGTAATGCTTTCAAACAGTTTGCTGCAATTATAAATCACCCATGTCTTGAGGTAGTTCATTATGATGCGATTTACCTTCTATGTGTGATTTGATTCTAGGACTGATTTTTCTAATCCCCATAGACAAGAAAAAAAAATTAAGTAGTGACTGCAGGTTGAAGGAAAGTAGTGGAGTACCGATACAGCACAAAAAATGTAGTCAAGGGAAAGTAAAAGTCCACATTTTTAAAACTACTTAGTAAATTACAATTCCTGAGAAGAACTACTCAATTACAGTCATTTGAATGTTTGTAATTTGTTCCTTTACACCACTGGTAAGGATAAATATTTCAGGTATGCATTGAAAGTCATTCTACAAATTCTAAAGCAATCGAGGAGGTGTTTGACGGAAAGCAGATAAACACATGCATGTGTAAAACTGTGCAATGCACTTGCAAATGATGCACCGAAAGCTAAGTAATCATGCAACCCCGTGCTAAAAAGAAAAAAGTATGCTTGTTCTCCTTGCAAACACCTTGTTTCAGAGCAGCAAACCACAAAACCACTACAGCGGGTAAAAGCGCTGTAATTGTACTCCGTGCTTCTAAAAAGACAACAATAGAGGAACTGTGCAATTTGTTTCCTGTCTGTTTAACTTTTGTAATTCATTTGTAACTCGACTGGGAGCACAGATTGCCAAGAGGTAAACAATTCGATTCTATCAATGTACTTTTTGTAATCCACATTGTAAAGTTACAAACAAGTAGGAGCAAGCATGCTTTAATACTTGCACATGAATAAAACATACTGTGACATCCCTTACCTCTTCTGGATGACAACAAAATTTCGTTGGAGAATTTCCCTAGACTCTCGAGCTGCAATACTGAGATTCTCATCCTGGAGGATCTCAAAAACAAACAGCTCGCAGTCTGAAACAGGAAGAAATAAAAAACAACGTAAGCAAATTTTGTGTTGTACTTTAAAATGTGGCAGACAAAGTGTGACTGTTATCCCACATGGTATTTCTGTTTAATAGAGTATACATGGTTTGAGCTATGCAAATAATCACAGATTTCCCTGTATTAATGCAAATGTCATAGATGCCAAAATGTGTAGATTACAATAGCAGTCCTGTCTGTGTCCGAACAAAGATAACAATGTCACAATAGAATTGTAAATGAAGTATTATTTTGTATAAAATGTTTTCATCTGCACTTAAACTGCAAAGCAGAAAAGTTACAAGAATGGGCCTGCATAAAACTAATAAAATCATAAAATAGTCTTTAGGCCTACTCTTGGTTCAATAACATAACGCTGAAGTTTACAACAATTTGGAAATGTAACTCTTTAAACTAGAATGTACCAACTACGTACCAACTCAAGACCTATGAAAATAAAATATTTACTATATAGCAATTATTATGTAACACGCCATTTTCAAGTAGGTTACACTTTTCAAATACCAAAAGTTCTAAATAAAAACGAATTATAACTATACAAATATATAGGCTATGAAATATTTCTTTATTTTGATGTAACAAAAAATAAAATAAAATCAATTAACAGTGAAGCAATGAAGAATACCTCTTAACAGTTGCCTGATGTCATCAACAACCGTCCCCATGTCTAACTCCAACAGAAATTAATGTTTGTAAAATTTTACGATGTCAACGACTGAAGGTCATATCATTGCTAAATGAATTTCTTGGTCAATTGTCATCCTACAGCAGGAGTTCGCAGAGTGAAATCGAAGAGAAATCCACACACACATGAACCGGCTCGCGGAGGGAAGATGAAGAGGAAGTGCACAGCACATTGTTGTGAAAATGAAACAAGTCTAAAGAGATGCAGGTAAATCATTCTGTTATCCACTCCACTGACTTGAATTTGTGTCAAATGAATTTCAAATTATTCCAAGTGGATTTTCCACAGCCACAACATTTAGCCCAATTTTTTTGACAGTCAACTGAATTTTTAACCAATTCAAACGATTTTTTAACGCTTTAAGCGTTTTCTGTTGGGCCGTTTTCTTTCCATTCACCAACGGGCCGAGCTCAAAACCTTGTTTTTAATCTCATTATTTGCGCCAAACACTGTCTATCGACCATGAAACACCATCAGCGGTTTAGTGTAAGTAAGTACTGCTTCCTTTACTTGAGAGATTAAAAATGTTTATAGAAAGTGTATTACTGTTAGGCTGATAACCAGGTTTGTGTGATATAAGCTTCCGTTGTTTATCTAGCCAGGTAACGTTAGGCTAATAGCCTACCTTTTTATGCTAATGTTTACGACTCCACACTCTTTATAAAATGGAGGCCATCGTAGCGCAACTGCAGCAGACAAACCGTCTTTATGTGTAAAGGTACAAGCTTTTCTACCACTCACCCTGACGTCCATAAATTGGTGTCAAAAATGCTGTTGTCACAAATCTAACGTTACCCGTTACCGATGCGGTGTGACGCTGACGTTATATGATATTTATGATATTATCATAAATTTATTTTGATAATTATAGCTCATAGTATTGTAAGTAAAATAACCACAGTGTAACAAGAAATGAACTACAAATAAAATAGAGGGCATTTTTTTTTTTATTTAAACTGTACATTATCTATGGTTTTAATACAGAAAACTGTGGTTATACAAATTACAATGTGTCAAAAACCATATAGGCTACTATGCTTTTACTATAGTAAAACCATGGTTAAGCTTCAAAAGGTATGC
Organism: Danio aesculapii; assembly: GCF_903798145.1. Lineage (NCBI taxonomy): Eukaryota > Metazoa > Chordata > Actinopteri > Cypriniformes > Danionidae > Danio > Danio aesculapii. The sequence continues at coordinate 28,775,387 of NC_079446.1, read as the reverse complement.
CATAACCACCGTTTTTTGTTCAATGTTTTAATTTGAAAAAGTCAAACCAGTAATTTTTATTTATTTAAAATCAGAAGCATTATTTGTTTTTATGTAATAGGTCAGGTCATGCTGAAAAGGATGTACCCTTTAGCTCAGTTCCTTTTGGTTAACTATGCAACACTCCCTGCTCTGCCCTATAGACTCAGTTCAATGGCTCCTGTTCATGTGGTATAGTCTCCTTGATTCATTTGCATCATATCACAAAAGCTTTTGCTTACCTTTCACAATTGTTTGGAAAATTCTGATTCAGCAGTTTGAGCTGGGCGAGCACTTAATGCATGTGAAAGACTGAGGACTACATCACATTGGGGCGGCACAACCTCAGTCTTCTGGTTTCAGAGTTATTACATTAATAACTGAATTTAATCAAAGCAAGGACAATTTATTTTGATTATGTTCAAGGTAGTATATACATATACGTGTGTGGGTGTGTGCGCATGTGTGTGTAAGAATTTAAAAAGAAGTTTTAAAAAGGTATAGTGAAAAAATAATAATGCTAGAGGGGCTTTTATGATTAATTTTATTTTTACGACACATGGAATAAAAATCCCCCCCCCCCCCCCATTCTTCCAACCTGGGGCAAAAAAGGCCCCTGGGGAAGGTATACAATCAAGTGTCAACATAATATTGAGTAGCATTAGATACATATTTATTCAAGTTAGGTTGTTCAGACACTCCTGAACATAGTGTAAAAATGTGTGCTTGTGTAATCTTATCAATATATTGTAACATTTCTTTTTTTACATTTAGCATTTGACATCCCTTAGTAATATTTTGTTTACAATATTTAATACTTACAGTACAATGAGCACGATTGAGCTGCATTATAAGCATGTACAAATTAATCTCTTACGTGCAACTTTGCACATGTGTCTTCCTGTGGTTTCAGAGTTTAGGTTGTGATAATATTATATTTGGTTGCATTTTTGGTTCCACTGATACTCATTATTGTCATTATTGTTTTGCATTAACACCTCTGCAAGCTTTATTCTGATGAAATTAGATTCAACCTGCATTATTTTGCTGATAACTAACAGGTATTTAAGAAAGTATTATTGCATTTTCAAATTAACCTTTTATGACAGGAATCTTTATTACATAAGCTAAAATAAGCCTTTGCTTGCAGAACAAATGTAATAGCAGGCTAAATTTGAAATGAGGTTTGTCTTTTTTGTGTTAAGGACATTGCCACAACGGTAGTGTGTTGTGGGTTGTTTCCTGAGTGTTGCTCTGTGGTTTTAGTGGCATTGCATTTTTAAGTAGAGATATTCTCGCTTTTAAAATTGATTTCTCATAGCTGTAATTGAAATAATGCTTATTGGAGTATGTATTACCAGAAAATACAATTTCAGTCTAGGGTCAATCACACAGCAGAAATGTGCAACAATGAGAATCTAAAAGTGTGTTGAAATTAGAGATGTACCGAATTTTCGGTACAATTTACTATTGATTTGTGTTTAATGTGGTGTTGCTTGGTGTTTGCTTACCAGTTGTTTCAAATAAAGCCCCCCATCTAAGTATTTATTTAAGTATTCTTAATGGCAATTTCTTTGCAATTGATTATGAAATTTAATAGTTGAGTATAGTTTATCATACATTAAATCATATACGATTGACATCATCCGTCCAGATTAGTTCCTTTATGGCATGTCTATGTCACATTCATTATCACCGCAGTACATTTGACTACAAATGAGTCTTGAAAAGTTTTTTTTTTAATTCATTGCATTCTTTGTAAATATTTATGGAATGTTGAACTTCTTTAAAATTAAAAAATAAAATCTAGTACTTCTAGATATATATGTACATATTTGCATTTCCCATGGAGTATTAAATACATGCTCATAGGGCTGTATAATATCATTTCAGCATTGATATCGGAATATGTGTGTCCGCAATAGTCACATCGCAAGATATGCAATGTTATATTGGGTTTATGGTTGATAAACAATTAAAAATACATGAGATTTGTGAAGTCATTGAAAAGTATAACCTTAACGGAGTGAAACTTTGTTGAATTTACACAAACAAATTAAATTTAGTAATGTTTACTTAATGTTTTTAAGGTAAGTGGTTGTAAACAATTTATTTTGGCTGAATTTGAACAAATTTAGTAAATCCAAGGAATCATCTTTGAATAATTTTTTCGTTTATTTTTTACTTGTTTCTTAGCCCTATTAACTATTTTTGCTTGCAATTTGTTTATATTTCATACGTGATTCACACTCTTACACAATCAAACCAATCAATCTAAATGAAGGATTTTTCCCGCCAAATAGAGCTATTCAAGCTATCCGGTCAAATTGTATTCATATCGCAATCTATATCGCAGGAAAACAAAATATCGCAATGTCAGATTTTTTCAATATTGTGCAGCCCTATCTTCATTATGCGGTTTTAGTATATTCCAAGACATTTAATCAGAGGCCAGTTGAAAACCAAGGGAAATTCTTTAGAAAAATTTAATTTGACTACATTTACAAATGTCAGTCAAATTATGTGCCTATTTTAGTTTTTATTTAATAGAGTTTGGTTTTTCACACTCGGACTAACTTCTATGGAAGAAAATAAATCAGACCAAGCATTACCCAAACGAGAGACGGTGTAGAAGAAATTAATTTCACAAATAATTACTAAGAAGCACAAATGCATCACAATGAATTAAGCAGTTTTTTCAACAAAGACTGAAATAGTATTTTCTGTACTTCAAAATAAAATAAAATCCCCCATGTCATTTTAACAGTATGGACAAAATGGTTAACTGATTCTACAATATATTTTACTTTTAAGTCAAGTCTTTTATTTTACTTTTCAAGTCCTGCAGATTTGATACAAGAATAAGTGAAATAAGCTTGTAAAAAAAATTATTTTAATAAACATTTCAATCTAAATGTTCATTATGAAACCATAAACTATTTGTATAGCTGATTTTCAAGGAATTGTTTGTGAAACAATAAGAAAATTAGGAAAATAAAAACATTTTAAAAATCCTCATGTTTGTTTTAGGACAAAAATCAGAACATTTGATGTAAAAGAAATTGCAAGTGAATATCACAAATAATTACAAGGAAATTGAGCAAATGTTTTTCAAGTAAGGAAGTAAACAACTGAAAAAGTATTTTCTTGTAAACATACTCCAATAATATTTGTGGTGTTCACAGCTTTGAAAAGTCACACAGTGGAGGCATCTTATTCTGTAGTATTCGCCAGTTAGTGTAAGGTGTTGCACACAGGTAGAGGGTGGAGGGCGATCATGAAAGAAAAACATGTGAATGGAAAAGGGGGAGCAGAATTCCACGGAGAGGACATGACCGAATGACCCCTGCGTCACTGTCCCTGCAGCTATATGGCCCCTTGTGAAGGCAGATAGAGGAATGAGCGTGGCCCTCCACTCCAGCATGAGCACTGCCTCCTGCCTGCTGGGCACAGCCATATGAAAGGATCTTGCCTTTGTAATCCGCCCGGGATTACACCTCCCAACAATGCACAGCTGAAAGGGCGACAAAGACCCAGTATCAAACACAAGCCCGGGCTGATGAGAGGAACCTGCTATGATCTCCTACCACCAACACTGCCATCAGCGCCTCTCATCTCCCCAAGAGAGCTCTTTTAGCATTCACCCGCTCCTTTCTTCTGTCCCCTTATCTGGAAACACAGGCTTTTTTATCTCTGCATTCCTTTTCATTTGCGTTTCACTTGGGGGAGGGGCAGAACTCTGTCATCTGAGAGCCCCCCCTCGCCTTGTCCCATCCTCAACCACCCCGACCTGACAGAAATCACACTCCAATGTGGTCACACACCCCTCCAGAGACCTGGGGTCAATATATGAAGGCATAGGAAGCCATCTTTTTTTGTTATGAGAGTCAATTGCTATCAATCGGCTTATGTAATGCACTTCTGGTTAAATGGTATGATAACATTTTGGCTTGTAGGCTCAATTATGTCAATGGTTTTACCCTTTGAACTCTATGGAGCTCTTTGCTCCTAATTAACCTCTGCACACATGCAAGAGACACTTCAGGCACTTAGAAGATGTTTGTGTTGGTGGTTTAGGACCTGTGTGGTAAATATCTCTGAAGGAGATGTGGGGAAAATATGGTAGTTTGTCAAAAAGGATTTCCAAGGTATCAGTGGATACATATCCATCATGGTGAACTTAGAGGAGCAGTTTTCACTTCAGTGAAAGTAGTTCATTCAGTTATCGGATGTAGCATATAAAGATTGCAACTGTTGAAATGAATAGCATTGGGGAATTCTATGCTAAAAAATGTTGTTTTATAAATGAGAATTAATTTATTGACTTAGAAATGTGCATATGCTTAAAAGAGTTGTTGGGAATAGTTTTTTATCATCATCTTGTTGCAAAAATGCATAAATTGATAAATTTCAGCGGAACACTGTAGTACAGTAGTAGTATTTTTGCTACAATGAATGTGAGTGTGGTCCAGTAATGTTTTGGTTAAAAATATTTTCAGTTTATTACTTTATTGCACAAATAAATAAAGTAATACAGGTTTGGAAAAGTAGTATAAAGTAGAATTTGTCATCACAAAACTCAGTTTTGCAGCTGATTTAATGTTATTTATTGCTATGTTGTTGGTTGTGACATTTAAAGGTGCCTAATAGGTTAAATTGTGGAAAAGGAGACAATGTAAATGATAACGTATCATGTTAATCTTATTACTAAAACTGATAATACTTTGCATAATTCTCATGCTGTTCCAGACCTGTATGCAATTTTAATACAAGTTTAAAAATAAAATGAAATAACTAAAAAATTTAAAATTTAAAATTTTCTTATAGTGATTGGTTTGTGATGGTGAACTAGTGATGGTTTGGACCTGACTGATTTTAAGGGCATGGACAAAAATTCAATTTAATAAATTAATCAATAATATTTTTTCTGCTGCACAAAAATAATGATGTTTGTTCGTCATCAAGCCATGCAATTGTTTTCTTCATTTATTGAACATATGCTTGTTGAATGTAAATGTTTATATAAAAGAAAATAGATAACCTAAAATAGATGTTCAGCTAGTTTGTACCTGAGCAATTCCATGCAGATGTCAATCTGGCCATGAAAAGTTTTCACCAATTCCGAAACCGTTTCTAAATTTTTTGTGTAAGCAAGTATTTTACAGTACTTTAGAAATACTCAAAATGTCTCTGTCAATGTTTTTGATTTACTAAAGTCACACAAATGGCAATTTCACATCGGTCACATCCATAACAGAGAGGTGTCATTTCCATAACAAAGCTTTTCCCTCATAAATGCAAAAATGTTAAATCAAATCAATCATATTTGTTCTATAGTGAGTCAATTCTTACCTTTTTATTAGCATTATTTTTTGGGTTGTGCAGTTTAATTCACAGAATTTCTACAAAGCATGTTGTAAATCGCAGACTTTTTGGTCACATCCATAACGCATGTTTATTTTCTTCATTTAAAGTACAAAACATGTTTACAGACTGATATTTTTCTGATCCCTTAACTCTGTGTTTAGTTGTTCTGGAAATTATGTTTGACATATTATGTTTATATTATGTTTGAATTTAATGTCATATTCTTTCTATGTGAATTTATGTTTTGAGTTTTACTGCAGATGTCACATCCATAACGCTGGAAGGATGCTCACCAGTTTTTGCTGTAGTTCATATAATGATCATTTGCATGTTCTAAACCTTCATGCATTCATTTTTTTCTTTTCCATATTTTCCTGTTCCAATTTTTCTGTTCCATATTTTGGAAGAATTATTTTGTCCATACAATGAACATACATATTTTTGACCCCTCTGAATTTAACTGTAAGGTATAGAAAGTGGTTAAATCTTTCTATAAAGTGTATGTTGCACATAAATATTGGAACCAGGTTGGATCAATAAAATAAACTATATAGCTAATTTTTTAGCTAATCAATTTAGCTTATTTCACTTAATTTCCTGCATTTCCAGCATTATTTCCTGCATTTCGTTGCCCTGTACTTGTACATGTGTGATGACAATAAATTGAATCTAATCTAATCTAATCTTAAGTTTGTAAAATCTAAAAATTTTTGAGACGTTGAATTGTAGAATTTAAAAAAAATTATCATAAAGTAATATCTTGTTAATTATATTAGTGTATTTAATCTACTCTGGTTTTATATCTTCAGCTTCTTCATGCCGTAGCTGATATTCTGCTTGTTGGAACATAAAGCCTGTGGGATTCAGAAGTGGGCGGTTGGTTGTATCAGTATCCACTAATAATCAACCTTCAGCGCCTTCCAAAAGAGAGCAGGGAGGCAGTCCATGAGATCAACGATCTGTCACTGATAAAATGAACTGTCAGCTTTCATTTGTCTCCCTCTGGCACGCACTACTCGCCTCTCTAAATCATATCAATGACAGCACCGGTTACACTTTGCCAAGCTTTAAGATCCCTTACAAACAAAACCACATGCAGGAAATTTGTCAATTCAATTATGCCAAAAACTCTAGTGCTAGTTTTGAGACTAACTGGCAATCTACCAATTCCCTCGTTCTGAGCAGGTGCAATAACTTCACTTCTGTTTGTCTCATAATTTATGTTTATATATTTTTAAATCTTGCACATGCTTGTTTTTACGCTGTCTAAGCCAGTGTGTGCTGGTTGCTCACTGGCAGAAACCCAGCCTGAGAGTTACAGGGTCTTGGAAGCATGTCTTTCTCAGTTACTCAGCTAATAAGGCAGTGGACTGATTAAATCGGCTCATGGGGACGTGGATTGTGGCAGGCCATTTTAGCATTTCATTTATAAACTGCTAGTTTCTATTTTCATACCAATTTTGAAAAAGTACATTTTTCCATTACTAGTACCTCATTAATGCTTAATCTTTAATATGTTACTAGCAATATTTAATATAATACTACTCACTTTTGCAAAATCTACTAGTTTGTAATTAATGATGATATACAAAACAATAATAAATAGAGCTCCTATTTTGCATTATAAAAGGTCATATTTTGGTTTTGGGGGTCTCCAACAACTAGCTGATATGCATGCAAGGTCAAAAAACACTTTCATTGTCTTATAATATGCATTTATTTTTACCTAATTATCCCAATGACTGCCATACGATTTGTTCAGCGATTCATTTATTACCAAAACTCACCTTTACATGAGGATAATTTACTGTGATTGGTCCAATGACCCAGTCTGTTGTGATGGCTTGACTGGGTTCAGCGCGAGATAGCGAGATATACTCAACAAGGCTATAAAGTAACAGAGTATGTGAGAGCCCAATGCAGGAATGCAATAAAGCAATGCAGTTAAACACCAGCATATTACTTTACTCTTAAACCTAACCACAAGTAATAACAATCACACATATTCAGTATTAATCCACACAGTGGCAAAAGTCAAACTGTTTTGAAAATTCACAACATCACGTGTGTGAGGAACAGCTGATAGTGGCCATAGCAAAGACAAACAGCAGAGGATAGTGAGTTCAGAAACACTTTTAAATTGGTAAAGGAAGAAGCATGCATCTCGTTTTTAATGTGGTTTTGGACACAGTATGTGAATAGCCCCATAAAGATTTAACCTGAAACTTACAGTTTACAGTTACACTCCTTCCTTTCATAGCAAACGGCCGATAATCCCCGCGTTGCAGCATAGCTTATTGTATCAAAAATCAGAAAAATGACAGGAACAAACACAGCACACGGTTGGCTGTACTGTGGTATTGTTGTGAAAACTAACTTTAACCCCTTTATTCCCTGCAGCCGAATCTCAATCTGTCAGTGATCGTCATCTTCGTGTCATGATCAATACTGTGATCCCCCATGCTCCGCTAGTGTCACGTTTTTTCACATTTTACCGGATCAGGTACTTCAAATCTGGTATTAAAGTATAGTATCTACTTTCTAATAAATGGGTAGTGGGTCGCCTCACAGCAAGAAGGTCGCTGGTTCGGATCTCGGCTAGGTCAGTTGGCGTTTCTGTGTAGAGTTTGCATGTTCTCCCTGTGTTCGCATGGGTTTCCTCCGGGTGCTCCGTTTTCCCCCACAGTCCAAACACATGCACTATGAATTTGGTAGGCTAAATTGTCCATAGCGTATGTGTGTGAATGAGAGTGTAGGGATGTTTCCCAGTGATGGCTTGCAGCTGAAAGGTCATCCGCTGCGTAATACATATGCTAATAATAATAATAAAAGCGTACATTTTTTCTTTTCAAATATGGCCTCTGACATTCTGAAATGACTGAGTTGCAAGGGTGTTCATCAAAACAATCTGAATTTAGTCTTCGCAATTGCTATCTGTTCTGCTGTAGGATATTTATATCTTGCCCAATCATTAGTAATTGCAATCCTGTCTCCATTAGAATTCCCTTGTTTTATTTACTGTTCATTACTAGGTTACCAATACCACCTTCAGCCACTCAAACATGATGGAAATGCATCCTAATTCACATTTGGAAACAAAAATGTTCTGCAAAGTTTGATAAGATTCATCCTCATGTTACAATGGAAACGTGACTAATATGTACTACTACTTAATATCTAGACCTTAATGAACAATATATCTAAAAATATAATTGTTGCATGAGGTGCATTTATTAGATTTAAGTTTAAATTTGCTTGCCATACATGGATATGACTGAGTGTGAGGGGGATGGTTAAACGGCTCTGCTCTTCCTGTTTTCAGCTAGAGGAGGAGGCCCATCTGCATGTGGCCACTGTCTCAGCTGTTGACTGTATGTCTGTGAAAGACAAGAAGACATATAAAATGACCCCCTGACCCCATGAATAGTGTATACAGAACTCTTTTTATCTCTGACATGCTTCAGAGGGACTTGAACAAGACTCAGGAAGTCAAGCCAGGCATTTGATTTGTAAAAGACCCTGTGACAAGCACACCCAGCAGGGAGAGTTTATACATCGCAAGCCTCAGATCTGCCCCGACATCACCTTTAAAAAGTGACCTGACAGCAAAGGGCGGTGTACTTGTCAATATAATTTTTGCTTAATTTTTTAGAGTGTTTTTTTTTGGTATTTGGATTTTATGAAGTAGCAGTGGTAACTGTTTTCTGTTTGATTTATGTGATGGCAATAAATTCCATTAGAAATAATTCTAATATGTTGAATTGACGCTCAAGAAGTATTTCCTATTATTATCAATGTTAAAAAAATTGCTTATTTTTTTACATTTTGAAACTGCAAAATTGTAATGTCATGAATTCTGTTTAATTTAAATAAGCTATTCAAATATATATTAAAATGTAATTTATTCATCTGATTCTTAGTTGAAATTCTGCATTATTACTTCAGTTTTCGTTTGTCGCTATATTTGAAAACATTCTGATATGATAATTTGCTGATTTCAAAAGAATCACACTGAAGGCTGGGGTAATTATGATGAAAATTTGGCTTCAATTGAATAGCTCAAATATGGACAAATCCAACCACTGGGATAAAAACTATTTTAAATTACATTGTTAACCCAACAGTTAATTTGACCATATGTGGGTTGAAGCAACAGAGAATTTACTTTAATGTTTGTTGTTACATTTGGGTATTTTAAATGTCCAAATTATTCTTCCAAAAAATGATGAAACCAATATGCAGTATTCCCAGTATATTCATAGTGTTATGTGTAACTGTATTTATATATATATATATATATATATATATATATATATATATATATATATATATATATATATATATATATATATATATATATATATATATATATAATAAAAATATACAGTTGAAGTCAGAATTATTAGCCCCCCTTTGATTTTTTTTTTTCTTCTTTTTTAAATATTTTCCAAATGATGTTTAACAGGAAATTTTCACAGTGTGTCTGATTTTTTTTTTTTTTCTGGAGAAAGTTTTATTTATTTTGGCTAGAATAAAAGCAGTTTTTTAAAAACCATTTTAAGGTGAAAATTATTAGTCTTTAGACTGTATTTTTTTCGACTGTCTACAGAACAAATCATCTTATACAATAACTTGCCTAATTACCCCAACCTGCCTAGTTAACCTAATTAACCTAGTTAGGCCTTTAAATTGCACTTTAAGCTGTATAGAGGTGTCTTGAAAAATATCTAGTCAAATATTATGTACTGTCATCATGGCAAAGATAAAATAAATCAGTTATTAGAAATGAGTTATTAAAACTATTCTGTTTAGAAATGTGCTGAAAAAATCTTCTCTACGTTAAACAGAAATTGGGGAAAAACAAATAGGGGGCTAATAATTCTGACTTTAACTGTTTATATTTCTCAATCTTACCATAGGTAATCTTAAAAACAGCCATTCCACTATTCCCAAAACATTAGCTTTCTGATGACTGCACTGCTGCTGACTGTATCTTTCCCACATGCACATCTATTTTCTCTCATCTTTTCACACATAGCCTGTTCCTATGTATATTATTGTTTGAGGATGCTATTTTTATCTTCCTCTAATTCTCTGTATCTGTGCACTGCTTATTTTGCCCCACATTCTGCAGTGTGAGTCGTTTCTGAATGCTGACAAGCTGGTGAAAAACAGCCTCCTCCTTCTCGTCCTCCTGCTAAACATCTGTCTCTGCAGCACTGGAGCTCCTCCACTGATGCCCACAGATGGGACACACAGTAGGAGCCCATAGCCACACAAACCAAAAGGGCAAGCAACAAACATTATATGCTTAATAACTTAATAAGACATGTTAGAATCTTAGACATGTTAGAATCTGTTTCCTTTTGGCTGGTGAATGCTTTTTTTCATATGGTAGTTTTAGCATTGTTTTGGGGGACAAGGGGAGGGGGGTAACAGCTTTGGTTTGGTTGGTTTGGTTAAATATTTGTTTATTGTTAGTTAGTTTTCGGTAATAATTTGTGAAATTCACTAGCCAATTTTTTGAATGAAAATAGTTTCAAAGATGTTTTTTATCAGCATTATATCTTTGCCACCAGTTTTTGTCAATAAGTTAGTTGTATCACATATAGCTTATAATCTTATTAATTATAAATAATTTTCTTAAATGGAGTATGTATTACAAGGAAGAAAATCTAGAAATATTTTAAATGATTTTTTTGGGGTAAAATGTACACACTATTTCTGAATGAAATTGTTTCTCCATAAATCCTTCATCATTTCTTATTTACTTTGACATCTTTTTTATTATAGATTCTCAGCTTTTCATCTATTTAAATCTCAGTGCAAGTTACCTTTAAAAAATCCTTTTATGTACATAAAACTTGATTTTACTTTATTTTTACATATACTGTTTGATTTTCCGTTTATGGTGGATAATTTATTTTGGAAATAGAATTCACTCTGATTGACCCTTGGGAAGACACCCTTCTCATCCCCTGCTGGACAGGCCCATGGCTTTTGTGAATTAATTCAGGCCTGAACTCCAAGTGAACCTGGTCAGTGAAGAGGGTGCTGACAGTGCGTGGCTGCTGGGGCAAATACTGTGCAAACCCAACACCCTGAGTAAATATTGGAGCAGTCCATCAGATGATCAGGAGATTGAAACAGAGTCGTCCAAGTCTTTGCAAACTTTTTACAAGAATTGAGCCTAATGGAGATAGCATCTGGGGATACACAGTTTTTTCCCCTCTGAAATTGCTAAACTGATTGTCTACATTTTTTAATCAGATTTCCTAAAAAAGACGTCAAATTACAAATCAATATGAATGCAAATATAAGCCTTTTGTTTTTATTTTCTATTGTATTAACTATTTAGAAAAAACATGTGGAGAAAAATAAACTATTGGTAGTTTTACATATATTTAACCCTAAACACTGTAAAAAAACAAAACAAAGTTGACTCATCTTAAAATTAAGCCAAAAATTTCAGGACATTCGAGTTAACTTTCAACCCAATTACTGCAATTGACTCGATTTGAGTAAACGAGAAAAAAATTATTTTAAATTCTGCACTGCATTCACTGTCAAAAAGTTGACAACTTAAAATTTTAAGGCAACAAACTTAAGAATATTTTTGAGTTTACTCAACTTAAATCGAGACAAGTGCAGTAATTGGGTTGAAAGTTGGGTAATCTCAAAAACGTCCTAAAGTTTGTTGCCTTAAAATTTCAATTTTTTTACAGTGAATGCAATGCAATGCACAATTCACAATCTATAGAATTAATTTATATTAACAGCACACTGCTATTTGTGTGTAAATATAAAATTTGGATGAAAGTGGCCACAAGAAATATCAAAATGTCTTGGCTGACTCTTTCTAACTCCAAGTCTTAACTTGCAGTATCATCGTGCTGTGCCAATAGGATCGAATCCTCAAATCAGTGAGTGTTACACTGAACACCAAGGAGTGTTTACATGTTTAGAGAGCCTGAAGGCACAAAAAGGTGAAGAGGTCGTAGGAAGCCACCCGATGTGTAATGCAACATTCCTCTTGTCAAACTATACAGACAAGAGCAACACTGATTTAAATTAGCTCCATTGTATTGCAACATCCTCTGACAAAGGACACAACCTTACAAACATCATGAAGAGCCTTTTAATTAAAAGATCAATAAACCGGATTAAATCCACAAACAGATTTCAGAAAAATAAAATATTTATTTATCAGGTCAGATTGTTTTCGAAATCCATAAACATGTCAGTCTTTTTTTTACTTTTTAATACTCTTTCAACAGAGGAATCTGTAGTGCAAAATAATTGACCTGATGTCAACAAGAAGAAAAACATTTGAATATTAAGCATATACCCTGTTAATGCATCTATTTAGTAGTTCTAATGCAGCACAAAAACACACATAGCACGTAAACCATGTTTTTTTCTACGACAGAATAAGTTAAATAGTCCTCCAGTAATTAATCAAAAGTGTGGCACTCATCAAATTGCAGTAGAAGAGTCTGAGGTAGGCGAAGCACCAGGCGATGAGCTGGTTGAGTGGTCTGCGTTTTGACCAGAAGAGCAAAGGGTTGCTCTTTTAATTACCGGAGCCGTTCCTTCCTTCTCGCGCTTCTTCTGCTTCATTCTGCGATTCTGAAACCAAATTTTAACCTGCGTTTCGTTCAGTTCGAGTGTGGCGGCCACCTCCACTCTGCGCGCCCGGGTCAAGTACTTGTTGAAGTGAAACTCCTTCTCAAGTTCCGTGAGCTGCTTGGTGGTGAAATTGGTGCGTATTATGTTCTGCTGGCCATGGATTCCGTATTCGGCGACTTTAACTGAAAATTATGAATGAATAAAAAACACGACTTAGAAACTGTATTTTAATATCACATCATCTATAGCCATTGTAATTTGCCATAACTCACCTGTTTTAGGAGGGTTTCTCTTGACTTTCATCCAGTCAAACGTTGGCGCTTGTTTAATGTTCGTCTTGGAGTCGCTGTCACTGTCAGGAGAGACCTGGTACTTGCTAAACGAACCATAGCCGTGTGTTTCGGCTTCTCCATATGCATATGATTGATAGTGGCTTGCAGAGACCGAGCCAGGCCTGCAGTTTGATTCACTGTAAGTTCCAATGTTGGCTCCCATATTCACGACGGAAAAGCCAGGGGACTGAAGGCGCATGTGGTCATCTGCTTGAGTGAGAACGTGTTGATGTCCATAGTCCGAATGAGGAGGTCTGGTTTGCTTGCAGAAATTGTTGTGTCCAGTTTTTCCCATGTCCACGTTGAGGTGGAATGGCTGCGATTGAATTTGTGCGTAAGATGTGCCATGAGTTTCGTGCGGTGCCGATGTGAAAGTGTTTCCTCCGACTGGCCGTCCCTCGGGAATGTAACTATTTGTACTTGCACAAGCACTTGGCAAGTATTCTTGCTCTACAGGAAAACACCCAACTTTCGAACTATACGTGTTAGAACCACGGTTATAAATCGTATAATCTAAGTAGGAATTCATTGTTGACTGACCAAGCAAAATTGATTAAGCAGGGTCAATATAAGCTGATGTGTGGTCCCAGTGCCCCTACAACCTCTAAGCAGTATGTCAAACCACGCAAAGTTGTATCCGAGCTCATATCAGTTAAGTGACAGATCATGTGACTAATTTTGCGCCAATAGTGTGCGACCTGCGGTAGCACTCTGGGCGTTGCAGGTGTCCATCAAACGATTCGTATTTACATGACAAACACATCAATCGAATCCACCCATCAATCTGATAAAGTCGCAATGTAGGTCTAATGTGAATTAAAGCGAGTACAGCAACAGATAATTTATAGCTATTGTGTATTTGTGACGGTGAGGACAACTGAAGTATTTGTTTAGCGAGCTATAAATTAAAAAGGCCCCTGAAATACATCATGCGCAATAACATCTGACGTGAAATAGTTTGCCTTTGTATTTTTTACCTAATGATCTTCTTGAGATGTTTCAAAATGTGAAGTCCTACTTTAACTTAGAAGACCCCCATGTGCACAAATATAGTTTGTCTTTATCTCTTAAAAGGAGATATGGGCCTCTCTACTTTTAAAATAGAAAACATAATCTAGTAGTCTATAATCTTTCGTTAAAATAAGATATTTATGGAGCTAGGAAGTTTTGTTCCTAATAATCGGGAACTACTGGTATCGAATATGTTTTTTTCTCTCTATAAAAGTTTAAGATAATGATTTAGCTTGTAATTTTACCCTAAAGTGAACGCTACATTCTATTTAGGGCAGATAAAACCTTTTTAAAATAAACGCAATATAAAGTAGCACACTAAAACCTCGTAATAATGGCAATATTTTTTACACAGTGATTTGACTGATTTATTAACCCAAAATAGGTTAGATTATTTAATAAAGTAAGTGCATTAATAAAGCTTAATACTCTATGATTTAAATTAATTTCGCAAATAATACGTGAAATTGGCTTTTTATCATTTGAAGGGCAGCTTTGTTATGGGTTACGCTCTAGGGAATTTGCAGTTTTGTGGAAACGAGGTTGTTCAGAAGAGACAGAATTGTGACCCATTAAGCTGGATATTCATGCCCAGCCATGTGTGCGGAAGGACTTTCACCTTAGGCATTGTAGATGCCATAGCCAACATTAATAAATCTTGTTGAAGTTTCGCGGAAGACAGTTTTGGTTTGCTGCAGAGATGGTCCTACCAAGAGCGACTCTTTTTAAACTTACGAAAACAGATTATAAGTTTGGAACATCAAATGCTCTTGGTCAGTTGTTTACAGCAGTACGTGCTTTTTGAGTCAGTCAATCCTAGCGGGGGGTTCTTGTCGCTCCGGCGCTGATATGAGGTTATTTTTTTACTCTATATTTGGATAAACTTTGAAGCAACATTTTAATTAACAGCGAATACAATATTCTAATATATAATATATTTAGGCCCTTCAAACATTATTACAAAAGTCTAATATTTCATCAAATAGGCTATGCAATCTAGCTTTCTAAATTTCAGATTTCTCAACTAGGCCTATATTTACTCACCATAAAATAACGCCACGCTCCTATTTGTAGTATTTGCTTGCATTCTGTCATCCAATAATATATCCAGTGATACACTTTGGCTACAAACCTGTTGATTTGATATCATCTCTGGTATACGCTAGTTTGCTGGAGTTAGTGCAGTCTTGATTCAGATCTTATAGCCATTTGTTTCGTCCCTCTATATGTCGTCCTGTAATAAATATCACTTTGCATTTTGGTCCTTTTCGGTCGCTGACTCAATATTTTTGGGGATGAATTTTTCCTTTGAGTCAAATGTAGGCTATAACGACCTGGTTCCGAATAATTCCGCGATGTCGTAAGACAGACGATGGTGTTCCTTATCTGCATTTTCTGGACGGCTTTCAATAGTTATGTTGGTCTTTTCTGGAGGTTTAGCAAAACTCTGGCCTCTCGTGTCATGTGACAGTGTGGTTCCGGAGGCCCGCTGGAAGATGACCTGCAGGGTCAGAGCAACACGATGTGAGTCAGGGAACACGAATCTATCATCGCAGTTCAAAGGAAAAAGATATTAGTGGATCTTTATATATGCGAACTATTAAATACCACAGTACCTCACTCCTGCTGACAAAAATGAAAACTCAGTTTTTTCTTTTTTCTTTCCCTTTCTATTATTTAGATATAATTAAATTATTTTAAAAGCGCTATGCAATGTGAGTAAATCACAAACTTAGAATAAAAAAATATATATAGCTAACATACTGGACTACCTGGGACTACATAAGTGAAAAGTTATATTAAATTATCCGAGAAAAGTGTCTTTAAAAATATCTTAGAAAAAGTTTTTCTTTTAATTGCTTTTTTTAATTTATCGTTGGTACACATTAAATGTGTTATAGCCAACAATCTGTTTATAGCTTTACTATTAATACTAAAAGTATAGCATTTAGCAGGTTCCCTTTGTTCTTTCACTAAGTGTTTTGCTATGGGAAAACAAATAAGTTCAAACGTTTGGAAACATCGTTCATCGTGAATCGGATAATACTAATGCATCAAATATTCTGAACGTATACAGCAAAATCTCTATTTTAAACCACTTTAAAAATATGAACGATTACTATGGCATTCACTGTTATGAAAATTAATAT
Organism: Danio aesculapii; assembly: GCF_903798145.1. Classification (NCBI taxonomy): domain Eukaryota; kingdom Metazoa; phylum Chordata; class Actinopteri; order Cypriniformes; family Danionidae; genus Danio; species Danio aesculapii. Next base: position 28,758,880 of record NC_079446.1, on the reverse strand, counting down.
ATATATATATATATATATATATATATATATATATATATATATATATATATATATATATATATATATATATATATTTGTAAAAAAAAAAAAGCCCTATTTAATACATTTGACAAACTTTACACTCTTCACAAACTTTATACTGTATTTGTTTTAATCATGACTGGGGTAATAAAACCATAATCAAATAATGAAGAAACACTCGCTGGAAAAAACAATGGCAAGGGGAGTGTGCAGTGGTACAGAAGGACGCACAAAGCCCTGTGAACTCGTCTTGAACCTTAGCCAAAGTACTAGGGCAATTAATCACATAGACAGATCCTCCACCATTCACAAACTGAGCTTATTCTTCAGCATCTTGATTTCATAGAGAGCTTGAATTAAGTCACAATTCACTGAGACATTTGCTAATAAACATATTTTACGTTTATACACAGACTGAATCACTTTTATTAGTAATATTAAAAATTGCCTATATAATAATAAATAAATATAGTAAATCAGTTTTAACAATATTCTCTATAGTCGTTTGTTTTCAGCTCCGCATCTTAAATGTCTCTAAATAAGAGTTCTGACTTATTAATACATGTAAATAAAATACTGTCCTCTCTAAATATATAACGACAAAAATGCAATAAATGCTTACCTATAAGCGATAAAGCTCAAAGGATGAAGCCTGTCAAACCCCGCGGTGCAATTATAACATAATGTCACGCAAATCTAATCAGACACATTTTAGAAAAAAGCACGTTATACCCAAACCAAACACGCTACTTTGAGCATATTCAATCTAAAAGCGTACAGTATGGTACTGCTGAAAGGAAATCTTCCTCTTCTGAGAAGATTACATGTCTTGAATGTAAAAGCTGATGGAGGCAAAGAAGGATGTCTCTCGGAGTTGGCAATCGATATAAATTGAACTGCGAAACAAACAAAAATTAAGCAAGATCAGGATGTTGTTGTGAAGAAGTATTGACGTGGTGTACATACCAAACGATCAAGAACGTTTACCTCACACAACACAGACCAAGAATGAATAGATGCGTGCCATTTTAATTAAACAAGCTGCTGATAATGGCTCTTGTAGGTTAGTGACATAAGCAAAGCTTTAAGGCATTTATTTTATCCATAATGAATTAAAAGTGGCCCTGTAGCACGTGCCTTTTTGTTTTTAAATTAGATTTATGCAGATGGTACTGGAGGTGAATGCTCTCTGTATTAATGTAACAATTCTACGATGAATTACTGTAATTATTATTTTTAACAAAAAAATTGAAAATCGTTGATGAATAACTTTAAAATAAAGGTTCCAATTTATGTGCGTTTTCTCAGCGATGGAACTAAAATAATCTAAATAAACCATTTATTCCCTATTGTGAAGAACATTTTATATAATAAAGAAAGTCTTTATTAACTGTAAAGTAAATGCTCAAATGTAGAACATTTTATGAAATGGAAAAACTTTTTCTTCAATTAACCAATACCATTTTATGTACTCCAATATTAGCTAGCACTTTTACAATTAAATGTATGTGTTTGTAAAGGAGACATCTGTTTCGAATTATTCGTGCATGATATTGTAATTAGTGATGTTGAAGATGAGAGAGTACCGCTGTCTTGGGATGGTCCTGCGATCAATTCCCCAAAGGTCCAGGGGCCTTTGATCTCTCAAGTTGATCTCAGTGTTTCATTACTTTGCTCATGTCATTGTAACTGTGGATTCGTCATAGACGGTCTAACCAATCTTGTGCCTTAATCTAATCTTAAACGTTTTATTGATATTACCATTGCTTAACCCAGCCTACAACAGTATCTTACTTAACCAATATATTAAATCAATTAGATCAACTATATTTATATATAGTGCTTAGCGCAAACTACCCTTTAATAAATAATTATTTTCTACGGGATTCTTTACAGTAATGTAATTGTGCATATACCTTAGTCAGTACTAAAGCCTAAATTTGTCCACATATTAATGTTTGGGGGAAAATGTTAAAATATTTTTGTAGTTTGTCATTTTTCTTTTCAGTAATTCCTTTAAATTCAAATAGATTGTCTTTCTATTCCTAAAGATGTTAGGTGACCAAACTCTTGTTTTAATGGATATAACTGTTTAATAAAATCGTTTTGTTTTTAAATACATCGAAACGAAAAACATTGGCTATATTCACTGAGAAATGGATTAAATATTAGTTTTCAAAAGGTGGTTTATGTATACTCATGTATGCTGAGCACTGTATATGTGATGGGCATATCCGTTGCAGTTGTCCAGCCATATGAAACTATTAGCTCAAAAACTGCTTTATACACAAGAAATTGCATAATAGATATAAAACTAGATATATACTTATAATAATAAATATACTTAATGAAGAGATAAAACCATTAAATCCATAATACAGTTTTCGCCAGTGATCAAATATTTGAGGGACGTCTTGTTGTCATTTTAGCTATCATTAAATAGTGTATTCATACAATTTCAGTGGTATTAAAATAAACGAATAATGAATTTAACCCAGAGCGATGGAAAAAATATGCATCTCAGTATTGGCCTTAGCATGTTTTCGTACATAATATCGTTGCAACTATAGCATAGCATGTATCTAAGCTTCTGAAATATATAGACTTACTCACAATGAATGGTGCTTATGCTGTGGTGTTGGTCCTACATTCTCCCGCTTAATTGTCCACAGTAATGAGGACAGCTTCTTGCGAGGGAAAAGCCCCAAGAAATTTCTCCCAAACTCACACAAGTTAAGCTCGGCGAAAAGCCAGTCTTGACGAATAGGCTGCGTTGCCTTTCTGCTCTGGAGCCTCTTCATTAATTATTTAATGAACCACGTGACGTGGAAATAAGGGATGCGGAACCAGTATCTTTTCACTTCTAGCCTACTACATTCACCTCTTCATTCCCAATGAATTAGTCACTTTTGTATCAACGAAAAATTAAAGAACCTTATTTTATTAATTCAAATACATAATAGCAAAATAGTAACAATTACTGCAGGTTCTAGTTTCTCGTTATAAGTAATGACAATTCAGTTGACATATAACAGCACATAGTGAAACACATACATTTATACCTCTTTATTTTGTCACATTCCTTCTTCTCAGTTGTTTGTCCATTTGATGAACACAGCGTCACTGTGATGCACTTGTTGCTAGAAAAATAAAGTAAAATCAGGTTTAACTAATTAGCATAACAATTTTTGAGTAACACCAAACATCAATATTGCAACGTGCCATCACACCCTCAAGTAGGCAATTTTACGATTATTGTATTACTTTGTAGCCAATATGTGGCCTGGGGTCACGGTGGCGCAGTGGGTAGCACGATCGCCTCAAAGCAAGAAGGTCGCTGGTTTGAGCCCCAGCTGGGTCAGTTGGCATTTCTGTGTGGAGTTTGCATGTTCTTCCTGTGTTCCTATGGGTTGCCTCCGGATGCTCCGGTTTCACCCCACAGTCCAAAGACTTGCGCTATAAGTGAATTGAATAAGCTAAATTGGCTGTAGTGTATGTGTGTGATTGCGGGAGTATGGGTGTTTTTCGGTGTTGGGTTGTGGCTGGAAGGGCATCCGCTGCGTAAAACATATGCTGGATAAGTTGGTGGTTCATTCCGCTGTGGCGACCCCAGTTTAATAAAGGGACTAAACCGAAAAGAAACTGAATTTGGCAAGACTGTAGAATATCACAATCATAGTTCAACAATAACTAATGTTTTAATAAAATCCAAAGTTGTGTTTGTGAACATGAACTAACGTATTTAACTTAACATTAACTAACGTTAACTAATATGAATAATAATTAATGTATTAGTAATTGTTTCCTCGTGTTAGTAAATACAATAACATTAACTAATAGACAATTAAAGTGCTACCCAATCTTTTGTTCTTTCTTGTTGCATCTGAAAATAACAGTTAATATAAATAATGCTTTATAAGGATGATCCAGCTTGTTTTTAATTATTTAAAATTCTCATGTTGTCGCCATTTGTCACAACGTGAAAATGATGTAGCGCCATCAGGTGTCTAATTTTCAAGACCTTTACATCCATTTTAAAGCGATAGATAGATAGATAGATAGATAGATAGATAGATAGATAGATAGATAGATAGATAGATAGATAGATAGATAGATAGATAGATAGATAGATAGATAGATAGATAGATAGATAGATAGATAGATAGAAATAAAAATAAACAAAGTGTGCACAATTCCACTGTATTGCGTTGTGTTTATGTCAACTACATATTCCCCAAGACACGAATTTGCGACTGTATATTCACACAAATTCGGATCTACAGGGTATATATAGATGACAGACATCATTGGCATTTGTTGTTATTCTTCCAGATCAGCCTTGCAAAAAAAACATGTGGTTTTCTTTCATTGTGAATTTGTTAAAACTGCTAAAATAAAGCAACAGACAAAGTTAACTTTCATATTTCCCTCGAAACTGCTGTTTTCTACACTACGTCGTTTTCTTATTTCAACTTCATTTCTGCATTATCAAACCAAACCCTACCAATAAGACCTCGATTTAGACTTTTATGTTCAAGCTAAATATCTTAATCAAATGAATACAGAAGTCGTTAAAAACCAAAACAAATGTTATAATCACGCAAATCTGATTTACTTTTGGTTAAACAAATGAGATCACGTAAGAGATAGGTAAACTTACTATGTGCCTTACTGATCTGCACAACCGATGGTTCTCCTCTTGTTTCTTGTTGTCTCTATATTTCATTTGCCTCCATTAAGTATACTTTCATTAACAAATCCATTTGTAACATTTTAAGTATTTAGCATGACTTTTTTCTTTGGGACTTTCATTTCGTGTGTCTCTGCAGGACTAGCCTTTCAACAGCTTAGCATGAGACACCACACAACCTTTTTGGGCGCATAACGATCGATTAAAGATGAAAAATTCAAGATAACCTTAAGCGAAATATCGTTTATCAACTTCATTAGGCATCCTGCTGCTGCACGCTTCGATTAGTGAGCTTTCCAGAACGTGTTATCGCCCTAAATCCAGTGCAAACATACCAGTTAAATAGACCACTAATTAAATACCCAATAATTCTTATTTTAATTCAATTAAAAAAATTTATAGCTGTGCATAAACTATGTGTTTGCTTAAACGTGCTTAAACTACAAAAAATATTTTATTCTGTAAGCTCATTTGCATTTTCATACAAAAACAGCACACCTTCAAGAAAATAATATCATAATTTTATGATATTTACTGCTGTCTGTTGATTTGTTAATATTTGCCTCTAGCTCAAAAGCTGTGAATGGTGCCAGCAATCACAGAACTGTGTGACCTCAGCGTGAACTCAGATCCTTCACCAAGCATCGCACTGTCACGGTTTTCTTTCTTTTTCAATATTCAAAAGCGCTGATATTTGAATTTCCACCATTAATAATTCTATCATATTGTTAATCGTTTTTATCTCAGTAAGTCCCATAGCTATTATGATTATTCCTCGTAGTAATTGTCATATTTTACCAATATTGCTTAGACCTCGGTTAGACACCAAAAGAAAAAAGACAGGAAAGAGACTTCGTTTGTAAACTGTCGCATTAAAAAAACAAAGAACAAAAAACTTTACATTTTTCTACATGTTCTGGAAAATTCGACCTACATTATTTTCAAAGAAAACCTAAAGTGTGTATGCAGAATGAGAAAATAACAGATCAGGAGCTCGGTGTAAGGCGGGCCCTGCTGGTGATGAAGCAACATTACATCAATCTAACTAGCAACAAATCTAACATTTCTGACATTTATGATTCAAAGAAAACAAAATTGATAAAAGCCGAATAGTAAAGATAATCACATTTATTAAGCATCGCATCGACTGTTTGGTTTGCTTGCTCGCACTAGGCTACTGTCTTTCCCTCAGTGTCGTGTCAGTAGTCTACAAAAAAGTCTTTAAGAAAATTACAGTCCTAACTGTTGAGTCAAAATGTATCTCAAAATCACCATCTAGCAAGTTTGGCATGGACCTTGTGCTTCTTTGGGAAGGCATGTGTGCCACTTTCGTCTCCTGACCTCCGAGTGATCCCTTCCCAATGAATAATTGATGAGAACAGCGCCCAGATTACCCCTATCAATATGCAAAACACATTATAGGGGCAAAATGGGACTTTAATAGTTATGAATCGAAGTACTGTTTCTATCACGAGTAAATTGTAGTTACATCCGTGCAAAGTATCTTTTTTCTCAACAAAAACACAACCACATTTTTCTTATCCCCAAAATATTGCACCTATTTTAAATGTCCAAACATATAATACTGTACAAACTGAAAAGACATTCGCTGTAATGTTTCCCATTTTATGATACAAGTACACAATTTACCATGGAATGCCAACATTATTTTACCACGTTACCTTTCTAGAATATGCCGAATAATTATCTATTTTTACATCTTTTTTAGAAATAGGTTTTGGGTTTTGAGTAAAATAATTAAAAAAATATTTCTTCATGTGTTCATTATAATATAAATAAAACGTATTAAATAATCCGCGCACAATAAAAAAAAAGCTTATCCAAATTTCACTTTGCACGTAATTATTTTTTGTAGCAACACAATTATAATTTCTTTTCGCCCGAGTTCAAATCCGCCGTGATTTACAACTGTATTTTTGATCACTGGATATCATGTAAACCTGTGTGCCATTTAAAAAGCTATAAAGTAATTAATTAAAGGAACAAGCATTTAAAGAAGAAACTTGAGACTTACAGAGAAGACGTGTTATCTTTTTACATCCAGCAGAAATATTATGAAAATCATTGTTGACAGCAAAGTCAGCTTGGGATATTACGACTGTCCAGTTTGAGAAGACTCCGCATGCTGCCCACAACCTTTAGAATCCCGCTGAAGCAGTTAAACAGTCAGTTACATTCAAGAATGTGAATTATGTAGCGCATTGTCAACCCCCCTAAAACCATAAAACTAACTTTATGGACCTCACGTGACTTTTTTAGAGCTACCAAGTGCTACATGTTGGTGTTATGGACTGGACTTCAGAAGAAAATAATCGGGGAAGATGATTTATTTGTTGTGTTTCATACAAATAGGGCAGATTGTTAAAATAACATGTAAAATCGTTCTGGTGATCCGCTTAAAGTATTAGCCGTGTAAATTGAAAGTTTAAGCAATTGTTGTGTTGTGATACATTAGAGCTGAGTTTGAATATTGCCCATTATATATTCTATATCGAGATCCAAAATGTTCTCGCATAAACGTGATTTGTTCATAAGTATTCATTATAAATACGTTGAAACTTTATAGCCTAGAGAATTTCAGATGAATATGCACAATGTAAGGGAAACTATTTATAAAATATCAGGTGATTAACTGCTCGATAAAGGGAAAACAGTTGCAGATGTTTTGCCTGGATCAACGTTGGGATCACTAATCAAACAGGCCTACAGACAAACAGAGACATTTATGTGTATGACTGAAAGAAAACTTTATTATTCTTTTTGGATGAACTCGTTTTCATTTTAGACACAAATACAAAAAAATGGCAGAGATACCATTAACGTGTCAATGACAAAACATTTTTTTATCCAACTTTTAACACAGAACGTCCATAACTCACGTTGTGCACTACAAATAACATATTGGTCACTACTGTATAAAGACATTCTTCATAGGACATCTTACGAGCCCAAAGTAATTTTGTGCTGCAGCCTAAGTACACAAATGTAAGTGCGAAAAGATTAACTTTCTCGCGATGTAGGTATCATCTACGAGAAATCAAAAAAGCCTGGCACATAACAAGAATATAGCATGTTGCTTGAATAATACATGACGTTTCAATACAAGTTCATGATACAACAAAAGTTTCTCTCTTTTTACACTATCACTTAAGATAGTTAGGTAGTGCGAGTTGTACTGTACATAATTGTTGTAAGAGATCTAATACGTTGCACGAATAGCTCACATGGAACATGCTTTCCTCCACGAATAAACTTGACACACTTGACATTCACACTCATTTTATGGCAATTGTAACTAGTTTAGCATATGATAACATTCAACAGCTGACAATTTTGAGTTGCACGGGAGAATCACACGTCGTCAGGTGAGAACAAAGGTGCAGCGCTGTAACAGTAGTCGAATTTTCCAATTGATGTGGTGTGATTTGATCAATTTTGAAACGCGCTCCCCGCTGTAGCGAGACTCATACTTTTCAGTTTATTGTCCTTCTTCCATTTCATCCTGCGATTTTGGAACCAGATTTTGATTTGCCTCTCTGAGAGGCAGAGAGCGTGAGCTATCTCTATTCTCCTCCTGCGCGTCAGATATCTATTGAAATGGAACTCTTTCTCCAGCTCGAGCGTCTGGTAGCGAGTGTAAGCTGTTCGAGCCCGTTTTCCATCAGGTCCAGTCATATCTGGCATAAGCAAGGGCAAAAAGATAACAAGTAAACATCACAAATCCATCAAACGGAAATTGACTTAAGCGTCCATCACATTTTGGATGTTGGACTGCTGGTTCATATGTATATTCAAAAAGACGTGTGGTTTAGAAGCATTGCATTTTATGGCTTTACTGATGCACAATAATTTAACATGCAGTCACCTCTAAGAGAGTAGTTATTCTCTGTTTAACATATACTTATGCTAACTCAATGGTCCGTTAAAGCATTCATTTTTAAGACAAACATTAGAGGGTTGCCAATCGAATACTGCTGTCTATTTAAAATAAAATCTGAATAGAGAAACATGCATTTAATCCACGCATAACCTATAAATAAATTTAAATTAAAAAACTAATCATTAAGATAGGACTGTTGTATTTTTTATCATGTCTGAATAAAAAAATACAGAGATGTTTATACCATGGCTAATGTGCAGCTTCCTCATCCAGGGGAATATCTGTGGAGTTTGACCGTCGTTAGGTGTTGTAGTCGAGGTCGCCACAGATTCTTGCTTCTGCGTACGACTGGTGGTGGTGGTCTGTGCTCCTTCCTCGGTCTCGGACGAGACATTGGTCTCATCTGTGTCCGCAAAATGTGTGCTATTGCTGCTGGTGAGATTGTTGCTGTTGGTAAGTCTGTTGTTGCCGGTTGGTGTGCTCTGATCAGATGGAGGAGAGGAACCCTTCAATTCCAGAGTATCGCTGGTGGCACAAGACAGGGGATCTGGAGACGAGAGAGAGCAGCTCGACTGTCTGTACCGGGTCTCCTGACTCGGATTTTGGAAAGCGCGAGAATTATCTCCAACTGCCCCGAAATGGCCATTGTTGGGACGGTTTACACTGAGGTCTATTCCATTGTAGTTGTAACCGAAAGACCCGGAATGCATGCTGGTGGAGTCCCTGTAAGAAGCGTTCATAGCGCCGTTAGTACCATAATTTAGTAACTGATAGTCAGACCCATTCGGATAGCGCCCTGAGAACGAGTTTAGAAAATAAGAGCTCATTTGGATGTTTTAAAATGTCTTGGTTTGTAGATCTTGGTCGTTAAAATCCAGCGCCGCACAATTTATGATGTAATAATGAATTATAGCAATGCACTGTACTTCGTTTTTGCCATGTATGCGGCCAAATATGGGAGAGCGTTAGGGCATCACGTGCCTTTGTTGACCAGTCGTAAATTCTCTCTGATGACTTCAAGAGGTAATTCATGCTCTATGGTTACAAATGATGACGAAATGATGATCGTTTGGTTCAACTCAATGGTGCCTCCCCATCGCGCGCCACATCCCACGTTAGCGGAGGGCGTCACCTACTGGGAGAATTGCAAAATGACCAAACACCTGCACATTTCGGCAAGCCTTTTTACTGCAAAACACTGATTTCACTGCATAAAACTATTTTTTATTAATATACAAATGTATGCTAAATTACAGCAAAGGGTAAATAATCCACTTTGTTTGTATTAGACTTTATTATTAGAATTATTTATATTAGACTTACAAAGCAATTTTGGCTGCTTCATACGTTCATCAGACTCTTTATCAAGCCGTAAGCTATGAATAGGGTGTTTGTAGCTTCTTAACTTTGGTTAGCTTTATTTTTGTCATAACAAGTTATACAAAAATTCATTGAAAATATTAATAAATAAATAACATGGTGGAAATGGACAGATTCTTATTTTGCAATCTGGCCCTCTGATCATAGAGTTTCACGGAACAATGAAGAGGTTTATAATTGAAATAATATACTACAAAAATATTAAAATAGTAAAACAATATTGGTATATATATATATATATATATATATATATATATATATATATATATATATATATATATATATATATATATATATATATATATATATATATATATATAACGAGTCTTTCAGATTTAATATTTTGTCATGTAGTGCATTATCAAAGCATTAAGTTAGTAATGAAACGTCTCTGGCACAATGAGCCAGAGACGTTTCATTACTAACTTAATGCTTTGACAGATAAGACGAGCATGTATTACACATGAAGAAGGGTAAACCACAGTAATTGTTAAAGAATCATTTTATTGACAAAATGACATTGCTAACAAAGTATGGTAGCGTATTATTAATAGTGCATTCACATATACACAAAAGTGACGACCCAATAAATTAAGAATAAAAAAAGTCACATTTTCTTCTTTACTAATACACGTGGACTAAATACAGGACCATTGAACCCAAAGTTTTAAACATGAACTTCTTTTTCAAATTAGTCATTACAACGCTCAAACGTTTGAAAACGTTTATCTTATTACCTTGGATAGTCCAAATAAAATGCACAACAGTAGTTAAAGCACCTCCCAAAACTTTTACCGTCTTTACAGAGGTGAGTTCGACGCCTGTTTTTATAAGAAAGAAAGTCTCCCTTGAAGCTTTTTGGAGTCAACATAACACTTATTAGGTAGCTTTTTTTTCCTGTTGGACAGACCATGTATTAATTAAAACTACATTCTACATGTTATGTACAGTGTTTCTAGGGCTTCGCCATAAGCTGCTTTTTAGCATTTATCCAGCCTTTCCACCATCTTCCTCATCGCTGACCTTTGCCGAGTTCACTGCTTTATTCTCCTTTTTCCATTTCATTCTGCGGTTTTGGAACCATATTTTGATCTGTCGTTCCGTCAAACACAGAGCGTGCGATATTTCAATTCTTCGCCTTCTTGTCAAATATCTGTTAAAGTGGAACTCCTTTTCCAGTTCAAGAGTCTGAAACCGAGTGTAGGTTTGACGACCCCTGCGGCCAGTGCTGCCAGGCATTCCTGTCAAGTAAAGTGAAAGACATTCTAGGTCAACATCCAATAGCCTAGACATACAAACAGTACAACGTAAATACACCACTAGGCAACTAATTGTCCCTATTATCATTATTACGTTGATTATAATTACTGCAGGGACATCAGATTTCACATCTGCATTCTGCATCTACATATAAGACGTGCTTTTATATATAAAAATTATTTTAAATGACTATTTTAAATAAGTGTATGCTACACATTTACGTATCGGGTTACCAAAACCCGCTATTCTTAATTTAGCGCTTGGCATAACTTTTTTTTTCTAAGCACTGCAGACCATGTCTCTTCATTATGTGGGCTATGTTTTTATATGTTGACAGAGTCGTAGTGCTAAGTAGGCTAAAGTAAATTGCTTATCTACTTCTAAGACATGCAAGGAAATCAGGAATGTCTTACCATTACATGAGTTCATCCTCTGCATCCACGGGTAAACCGGGGTACACGGTTTATCTTCAGTGCTAAAATATCTCTCTGTGCCCTGTTCAGTGCAGTCCGTCTTGCACTGGTCCTGGGTTAGGACCAGCGAGTCTTCCAGACTTCCAATAGCGCACGAGCGTTCAGCGGTTCGGTAAATATTGGGTGTTGTGTAGTCACAAGCACTGGTGGATCCGCTTCTCCCAAAAACACCCCCAGCTTGCTGATAATACGAGGAGGTGTAAACCTTGTCCTGGACATTGGTAGCTCCGAACGTAGCGCTTGGATAATGTCTTAAAGAATCTGTATATCCAGAGGAATATAGCGGTATCTGACCCAAGAAAGACTCCTGTCCTCCGGGTAGAGACACGGGAAAAGTTGAGTTGACGAAATAGGAACTCATGGGGTGGCCAGTGTTATTGTCCGTGTGTTATGATTTGTTGTGTTTTATAGTCCAAGTGGTATTTGCCATTACTTTATCTGAGATTTGGTTTTAGCCGAAGGGGGGGTGGCGAGGTTCCAATCTGAGACCGCGGGGAAACGGACCAGCTGATCAGTGCCTGACCAATCCTGAGCATTTCTACCAGCAGGATAACGTGTAAGGTGGGGGCCCTCTTGTTGCATAGAATCGAATCCCCAGGGTATCTCAAAACACTGTACGCAAGTGTATTTCTCCGTTTACCTCATAAAAATAAGAAATAACAAAATGCAATAATATAGCCTAAATAATCAATTACGTCATAAGAGTACGTGGGTAATTATGAATGCACTCTCCAAATTTTCTCAAACGAAAAACTGTCGCAAAGCTCATATTGACGCACGTCATGTTTTTTGTCTTAATTTCAAAATCGCCATGCTTTAAATAATTAAATTTCATCTAATTGGCTCATTTCGTAAAATCATTTTAGATATGTACGGACCCTCGCTTTCCAGCACGAACTTGTACTGACCTTTACCTTTCTATATATTAAATAATATGGTACAACATCGCTGTTTATGCAAACGTCGCGTTCTCGTGCTGAGACAAAAATTAACCAGCCCAATATAGTCACAGACACAACTTGACAGCTATACGCCAATTTGTCAGATCTTTTCAGTTTTTAGGGAGATTGATATAACTTTGGCAGGGTTTAAATAGGCCTTTCAAATGAAAGTTTTTTTGTTTTTTTATCTACCTATCTATACATAGGCCTACATTCATCTTTTTAGGTTTCCCCCACATGTTGTCACTAATATCGAAATACTGTTTAATTTCTTTCCAGACGTCCAACATGCTCGCAATATTTAGTGAAATCAACATAAAAACCTGCTTCAGCAACATATAGCATACATTGTGTTACCACCCTGTACTTTATCAATTTTATTATATTAGTAAAAACTCAACACTAACATTAAATAGCCAGAGGATAAGTTCTAAAAAATTACATATTAAACGCCACCATTTCCATTTTACAGTTCAGTCCAGCCCATGCTATTCTTTGTTGTCGCTTTACTGAAAGGGTTGCTAAAATTATAACACAAGTACAAAGGTTTGGTATAATTAAACAGTTTAAAAAAAGAAAGAAATATTCCTTACTTGTTATTTACATTTTAATTAAATTAGTTAAGCCTTTTGTTAAAACGAAAGCAAGCATCTCAGAAAAAAAACAAAAAACCATTAATCAATTAACTGTTGTTTAAATTAATAAAAATTGATCTTTAGTGGTATTATTGAATATCGATAAGGTGTAACTACGTAAGCAGGCTGCGCTGTGATCCTATTGTTTTAAGTATATCCCTTCAAAGGTTCGGACATCCTTGTATTCTTTAGACTGCAACGATTTTGTCTTTATAATTACAAAAATATTAATTATCTGATTAAGTAGTCAGATCCTTTTTTTTCTTTTTTTCTTTTTTCCTTATACCCTCAGGCTGGAAACAAAACTAATCATTCTGTCATCCTTATGCTACAGTAATAAAACATTGGAAACCCACAACTGAAAAGAAAGAAAGAAAGAAAGAAAGAAAGAATAAAAGAATAAAAGAAAGAAAGAAAGAAAGAAAGAAAGAAAGAAAGAAAGAAAGAAAGAATAAAAGAAAGAAAGAAAGAAAGAAAGAAAGAAAGAAAGAAAGAAAGAAAGAAAGAAAGAAAGAAAGAAAGAAAATTAGGCTACTGTAATTAAACGATCACTGAGCGATGTCAAATTCTAATATCGAAGAAAAAAGACATACACGTTCAAATAATCAAAATAAAAACATCTAAGGCATGAACCATTTTTAAACTGCATTTGTCTATTACTTGTTCATTGTAGACACTTTGACTGAACACATCTAGGGATGCTAGAGAGGTCTATGAGTCAGGTCACACGCAGAGAAAACCCAAACACAGACACCCAGAATTTCACCACAGTTACCAAATCTCGTCACTAGATGACATCACAGAGCAAGATTTAAGAAAAGGTGTGCTTTCTTCAGGAGCGGAAAAGCGCGCAAGAATTATTTCCCATGTAATAGTAATTCAAAATTAAACATAGGCTAATCTTGGTCATTCAGATTAAGAATTATTTTTGTCTAAAAATAAATCAGTTTCAAAGTACTGCATTTTGTTCTCAAATACAAACACATTCAGTAACAATTAGAAAGTTGATTATGCTTTTAAGGCATATTTGTCCTAACAAATGTCTGTTTAAAAAGCAGGAACCCATCACTTTGAAGGAAAATTTCGTACATTTTAACAAATTCCGAGAAACACTATTAAACCAACAGCAAAAATAGCATCCAACTTTGAACAATCCAATAAAAACATTATAGCAAAATGACCGAGCTGAGGCATCACATTGCTATTCAGAAACTCAATATGGAGATTTGTAAACTCAATGTTAATGTAAATATCAGTCTGTGGCGGCCATCTTGTAACTCTGTAAATAAAGCTTATTTCTAAGCATGTATCTCCCGCCAAATAAGCCCTCAGCATTTAAAAAAACACTGACACAAAAGGCCTGATTGCGTTGCGCCGTGTCGATCTTAATAACCATCATACGGCGCTATAACAGTTATTATCAATTTAAATTATCAAAATGATGTTACTTTAATCTGTTTGTGTTGTTATGCAAAACACATGCTCGAGGAAGTATTTTGAAAGGAAATAGGCTATGTGCACATTGGGTTGCATCATGACATCGGTGCAGTGGAATACAGAAGACTATAGGTCTAGTCTTACCTTTTCTTTCCCGTCATCATTGCTTCACTGGAATGATCCAAAACAATCACGCAGGTTCGTCGATTAACCAGGATCTCGTGTCGTATTATTAGATGCACGTGAGATGCAGACAGAGCTCAAACTTGACAAATTAGAGAAGAATGAACTCAGAAGGTCCTCAGTGAATTTTGACCCTTGCACTCCTAACTGATGTGAAAATCTAAAGACGTTTCGTCCTAGCGTGACGTCGAGCTTTCCATCCATATTAACGCACACAATTCGGCAAGCTCAAGAGATTTTCCTTTTCCTCTGCTTTATCAAAACGTAAAAAACATAAAGGACAGAGGTGCTACTGACTGCGCCCTGACCAAAAGAATGCTGCATTATAGCCACTTGGGAAATCATAAAAAGTTCATGTTCACAGAGAGCTGCTCACGTGACCCCCGTCAGCCAATCCACTGGCAGAACCACGCATAAAGTTCTATCACAAAGTTGTAAATTTTCATAAACAGCTGTGAGTTTATTGCTTTGCTTCACCAATAACTCGGTCGCCGCCATCTTTATTCGTTAAAAGAGGGGGAAAAACACATCACTTCATTAACATCCATAGCTTGTGATAGCATTATTTTTTTAAAGATGGGAAAAAAAGGCTGTACTTTTAGATTTCAGATTTAGAGATAGTCCATAGTCAAGCACTACAAATGTTTGTCAATGTTTCTTTCTAAACAGTTAAAATGTGTAGGCCTTCATCTAAAATGATAACTAGCCTATGTAAAGACATACTCTAGTTTTGACCAATTTATGTTTAAACCCGAAATAGACCAATTACCCTAAAATAAAACCGCACAATTGCGTGTTTCTCGATGGTGTGCGTTCTTTTGTCAGGTGACTTTAGGAGAAAAATAGACAAATGGAACGTGAAAGCCTTTTACAGCACTAAACATGCGTGGAGGAAAGAATTGCTTCCTGTATCTTCGAACAAACACTTATTTCCGACATTTATTGGGGCAATAAAACAGTATAACCCAAAAGTGACCGAGCATGGTCTTTGGGTTATACCCTAAACAAGGCAATGCTCTTGAAGCTCAGCAGTGCATGCTGTCCAAAAAGACCTCAAAAGCATCACAAGAGGTATATATTCTGAATTAATTCACTTTTTATCAATTTGTAACACATTTAGTGACGATTTATATGCATTGTATTTGTTTACATTTATTGAGATACTCGGTCAGCATGTATTTGAATTAATTATATGTAAAGAAGGCTGTATTCTGTTTAATAGACTATTTAACATTTCCTTTTAATATTATTTTATTAGTAGGCTATTTTTTATTCTTAATTTTGCATTTAGCATAACAAAAACGAATTTACCAATTTACGTTCTTCGCAATTGTTCTTAAAACTTAATAATCTCACCTTATAACACAAGATTCTCCCCTACATTTAGAAATGAGAGATTTGCATCCAGTTTTTAGCTTATATTAAAGAGGAAAGGAAAAAATGGAAATTGGATTGCATATTGCATGCTAGACCTATAAACATAAATAAATATATTTCAATTGCGTATTTCTTTCAATAAACGGTAAACAAATACTACCATTCGTTTATTTTTAATAACTTGAATGGATAGTTTTATTCAAATATCAAGGATTGTCTACATTTTTTTGCATGCTTCTTTTAGAAGATATAAAATAACATTAGACCGGGATTTTATGTCATCATAAATGCTGGTTTAGGTAATAATAAACATATTATATATATACAGGTCTGTGTATTGTATCAATTTTAATGTTTGATTTTTCTGGGTTCCTCGTTACTTTTTTTAGTTTAATTTTAAAACTAGAAAACTACTGATTTAGTTTATAATAAAAGATACGTTATTTCTCCATGAGATTAAATTAAAGCCCCAACGAAATGTGGCGTACGTGTTGGATTTTTATGCAAGTTTTCGATTTATTGAGAATTAATTCACAACTGAACAAAACATTTTAATTACTGTCTTGAGATTGTTTGTTTGTTTTTGTTAGATTTTTAGGTTATGCTTTTGAAATGATCAGAATCGTGAAAAGTTTTTCACAATAAGCGAAAACACCAAAAATCTGAATTGGGCTATTATAGTTGGAATAGTACAGTTTTTTTAAATTCTATGAACAACGTTTCAAGGTGAATTGATTATTTCTTCAATAGTAGCCTGCAACATATTTTTAAAATAGTTTTTTTTAAGAACAACACCTTCTATCCTATACCTAGGCCTGCCTAACCACACGTCCGTGCTAACATTTTCTTCTGCACAGGCCAAGCTTCAATATTCGTTAATTTTTCTTAAAATAATTAAACTAAATAAAGTATGGCGCTTTAAAGAATGCCTTTACCTCTTGATCATAGTAGGAGAAACAAGAAAATAAATGTGTAATACAACATGGGAGGAGAAACAATGGAAGGAAATGTATGTGTAATATTTATCTCTCTCAACATCTCTCTTTGTTTCGAACAGTTTGCGCCTTGTCATATATATATATATATATATATATATATATATATATATATATATATATATATATATATATATATATATATATATATATATATATATATATATATATAGCTCCTGACATCCCATCTACATTTGTTTCATTCTGTGGCGACACAATAAATATTTTTGTGGGCATCTTAACTTGCTATGGTACATGAATATACTGTTATTTTCGCATAATTAAAACAAAGCCAATTCTCATAACATGGGCCTTAATGTTGAATTAAAACGCGTTAATGTTTTTAACATAATCATAATATCTAACATACTTCGTTTCTCTCCTGCATAAGTTTAATGACACACACTAGGTAATAATAAAAAAATTCAATATGATTTCTGTTGGTATTGGACTTTGGCAGTTCATTTGTTTCGTGAATACAAATGCAGATCAAGTCTAACAAAAATCACGGAATTAGTCATCGAATATTTATATTAACTATTCCCTTATACAGAAAAACGATTATTCGAAATTAAGATAACACGCCTACGACGTTATAAATCGGCTTACCTTTCTTACAACTATAAATGTCATTTGCTGAATTAAGAACAAGTAATTAAACTCCGTTTAAGCAGTTTTTTTTTTTTATATTGAGGTGAATGAAGCCTATAGTCTCTACGATTTTAATTACGAGGACTTTTGCAAAGCCAAATATAACGTACGTTCTTTATAACCAGGTTTTATATTTCTATCTTGTAGTATGCTATTTTTGCTTTGAAAAAATAAATATGAAAATTACATAATCCCTCAAGTCAAGTAAAAGAATTGCATTGTTGATCTTTTTATTACCGCAACGAATAAATGCAATGTAGGCTACACAACGAATACACATAAACATGTAGAATCAAACAACACGACATTTATTGACCAAAAGGAACATTGAGGAGAGCTCTGAGGACTTTAGTATCTTCAAATGTTAATCTCGGGCAATGAATTTCCTATAGGCTCCACCAAGCCGAAATCCCTGAAAGAAAGGTACCACAATTAAGAGGCATCTGGCACTTGGTGTTCATAAATGACGAGACTGAGATCGAGACCAGACTGCTCGGGAATCCAGCAAGAGTCATAAACGCCTGTAAATTGCCTGCATGAAACGAAGTGCTCATAATGAACTTTTGGCTTAGGGTCAAATGGTTTTTCCTCAACACTTTGTTGGAAATATACGTGAGTAGTAACGTTAAAATAATATAAATTTAATAATAATTGTTAATAATAATAATTAATAATAATGTTCCGTTCATTGAGTTTGTAACGTATTTAAGCATAACTATAAATTATAAGATCTCCAGGTCCTTTTTTTTTACCAGACAAAAACACAGACGACCCATGCTTGCCTTAAAGCATCTCACATAGAAAATAGATGGCAAATTTTATAATATTTATATATGCTTTAAAACTGTATCTATTTCAAAGGGATTATTTTAAAATGCACTTATATAATTTATTTATAAATTATTAATGTAATCTGTTTCATGGTTCATTTTACAACTTTAATAATTTTATTTGAAGAAGTAAGTTAATTATTTGCAATTTTACTTTCTTTTAATGGCTGTAAACAATTACAAAAAACACAACAAACTTTCATGAGTTAATCAAAGGGACAGTGGAAAAAAAGAACAAATGCGACAAAGGAAATGTTTTCTTGAATTTTATTGTGGCTTCTTTCAGGAACCACTTCCAGTTGAAGACAATAGAAAATACAATAGACCAGTGCTTCCACGGAACTGCAATATCAAATATTTACACAGCATTTTTTAGAATAACATTGTGCGTTTGAACCATCCACTTTCAGGAAAGCATAACGCATGGATACACTGACAAAATGATTGGCGCAATGACCCACATGTTAGGTAGTTCGGTTGAATATATGTAAACCTGAATAATCATTTCTCGAACAGTAACAAATAACAAAAGTGCATTGTCTTGCAGTAAGATATACACTCACTAATGCTGACTCCTCGTCCCATTTTAATAGGCTGAAACAGTTATTGAAGACAGAATTTCTTAGATTGTGACTTCCACTAATTCGAAGGGAACAGACGCCATGCAGACCATACACAGCCTTCGCCTCACATGCCCTCACTGCATCAGAAACCTCATGAGGACAAGCACACCAGTGAAATCTTACAAAACTGACACTCATTAAAACATAGTTAGCGGAAATAATCACTGTCTGTAAACATAAATGCCTCGTAAGTTTGCAATAAATTGAATACAAGATGCAACAGCCTTTGCGTGTCAACGACGTTTGTGAACTTCAGACTTTTATTTAATTGAAGTTGATCGATTGCAGTGATGTTTTTATGGTCAATAGACTATTTAGAATTGCTTGAAGCCTCCGAGTCCTCTTCTCCAGATGTGTGTTTTTCTGACACCTGGCTCCCCTCTTGCCTCTCTCTCTCTATTTCCTCTTGTTCTGCTTTGCTGCTGGGAAACTTGTCTTTGTTGTGTTCTTTTTTCCACTTCATACGCCTGTTCTGGAACCAGATCTTCACTTGCCTCTCAGTGAGGGCCAGTGCGTGAGACACTTCGATGCGCCGCTTGCGGGTCAGGTAAGGATTGAATAGGAACTCCTTCTCCAGCTCCAACGTCTGGTAGCGGCTGTAGGTCTGCCTGCCCCTTCTCCGACCGGTAGCTAAGGGGGGAAGAGAAGCGTCATTAATACTGGTGAAAGACTTTTTGATTAAGATACTTATCGTATAGTTTTAACGCAAGAGTGGTAATTAGTAACTTTAATCCGGTGTCATTAACCGGATATTTTACCTGCACGCAAATAGTGCGTTATGCTGTAGGCCTACTTTGTTCTTATACATTCCTTAAATAAAGGTTTAAAACGGAGCTTTTATATGGGTGGCATAGAAGAACCCTTTTTTCTGGGATCAGGTCTCTTAAAAATAAAGATTCCTTATTTACACTAATGGTTCTATAGGAACCTGTAATATTCAAGGCAAGGTTATTTGCTGGAAAAAAAGCTTTATTTTAGATTATTACTTCTTTATTAGTTATTTAGTAGTTACTTTATTAGTTATTAAGATTATTCGTTCTTTACAATAAAAAAATATTTTATTTTAAGAGCTCTCCACAATAATCTTTTTTAGTGTGAAGACCATTGGCATTTTGAAGAATATTTTGTGCCAAAGGAAATATTTCATTAATAAGTTAAGTAGTTATTTTTGGAGCCCTCGATGCCAATGAGAAACTTTCTCATTAAGGATTGGGTTCTCAAAAACGATTTTCTTCGTTTGACGAACACTTTGATAATCTAAAGATTATTTTGAGCAATTAAAATATTCAGTGTGCTAGTTGGAACAATCAATGGCACTACAGGATCTTTATCATTAATAGTAATAACTATAATTGTTTATAATGCAAAGATTTTGTGCTTGACACTGTAAAAATGTTGGGTTCCACGCAGTCGGTTTGTGTTGGGACAGTATGAAGGAATTAAGTCAACATATTAATTTTTATTAATTTAAGTTGACTGAACATAAAGCAATTAGGTTGCCAAAAAAAGAATTGTGTTGTTTTAGCTAATTTTAAATAAATAGTTTGAACAAACAGCAAACATCATTATTTTAGTGTATGATTGTTTTTTGGAACATTAATACTATTAATGTCAATCAAATTAAGAGTGAATGGTTATAATGAAGTCTGTGTATTTTAATAAAAAAATACATGTTGTAAAATAAGGTGGGTAGGCCTATATATCTATCTGTTAATAATGTAACGAAGTGTCAAAAATCCTGACAGTTTCTATTCACTGCCATAACACAATGTGTACACACGTAATCCGGATATTCTTAAGAGGTGTTAATTCCTTAGTAATCTATAGGTGCCATAAAGCGTTTAATTGGGGGTCATAAGAAGGCCTAGCATTGTCTGCAGTGTTTTATATGGGACTATAACAGACTAGGTGTTTCTCTTCACTCATCTCACCTTGTGGTCTCATCCATGGGAAGAGCTGCGCTGTGCACGGTTCTGGACTGTCCAGATCATCCCTGATACCGCTGACCTTTAAGTTACAATCCCCAAACTGCGTAAAATCCGAATCTGGCGCGCCGAAGAACGACTGTTTCTGTAAACCGTCCTGGCCCAAGATGTTTCCCGTGGCATCTCCAGGGTACGCGACTGCGCACGGGCTCTGCTGGTAAGACGCGTGGGAGAATGATGATGTACCGTGGTGGTAGAAATCCGGGAACTGAGCCGCGTGCTGAAACGCAGATCCTGTATTGTGACCGTACAGCACAGATGGTCTGCCTCCAAGATCCGGCGCGTAGCCTGAGCAGTCATAGTAGTTGGAGCGCAGAGAATCGCCTCCTTTAAATTTAGTGAAGAGGGAATTGACGAAGTAGGAACTCATTGCTTGAAAGATCAACTCCCGGTGAAACTTTGGCAACCAGTATTGAGATAAAGAAATCTCTAGATAAATTATGTTGTTTGAGCTAATTCAGGTCTGCTATTGCAATAAAAACGAATTCATCCAGGTGGAAATTATATGCGTAAAATGTCGTAAATATTCATGCAAACAAATGTATCCGTAGCTGCACCCACATGACTCCTTAGTGACGGTCCCCGAGCAATAAATAGTTTTCCTTTTTTACTCATTTCATATGGGCGTCAGTTATTGATTCCTTGTATCATTGGATGCGCGCACAATCTCCAAACAGACAAAGCGCGATCTTGTGATAGGAAGAGCAGGAGAGACTGAAAAGAAGAGATGAAAAAGGGGAGAGAGGGAGTTCTCGGAGGTAGAGGGGGAGGCGGAGTACAAGCCTTATTGGTAAACCATTTCAGTGCCAACCCGAGAGCACAAGCACAAAACCAAATGCTTCCAGTGGGATAACAAAAATTCTGATCCATCACATTATGAAGGTTATACCTTATATCTGTTATCATGTTCATATATATGACTATATGATTTGGATATTTGTGTGGCAATTCATCTACTGTAATATAGACTGCTGCAATTAGTGTAGCTACATCGTGTATGACATGTAATCAAGTACAGTAAGAGTGAGTGAATTGACGGTAAAAAGGTTTAAATCAGTCAACTCAAGAAACCTGAGACCACCCGTTAAGTCTGTTTACAGTAGAATATTGCCACACAACTCTCACATCAGAGAAGGGATCCGTTTTAATATTTTACATTTTATGTTTCAATTCACCCAATTTCCAGTCAGAAGGTAAATGTTTATTATTAGTCACTTGGTTTATTTATGTTTTGTATATATTGTATTAGTTTTTTAAAAATAAGTAAGTGTAAATGGTTAGGCTGGAAGAGGCGCGTTATTCTGCCTGCTTTTAGAGTAATACCGCCATCGTGTGGTGGACATTGTACGTTCATTTAGACACATTTGAGCATTTAAAGGACGAGCAAAATTCAGCTCATCTATACTGTGTGATAATGCAATAATATTAATGGGTGTGAACAAGAGCATTCGATAAACAAAGATACCAGCATTTTTTGTTTGCTTATTAAAAATCGAAAATGTTTTAAAAATGTTTGCACCGTAAAAGGGGAACGAAAGGCAAGTGTGATTGTCTGAACAAAATAAGAAAGCAAACAACACGGGG
The DNA here is from genome assembly GCF_903798145.1 of Danio aesculapii. Taxonomy (NCBI): domain Eukaryota; kingdom Metazoa; phylum Chordata; class Actinopteri; order Cypriniformes; family Danionidae; genus Danio; species Danio aesculapii. The sequence continues at coordinate 28,735,914 of NC_079446.1, read as the reverse complement.
CTGAACAGCTGCGAGATATTTTCAAAGCACAGTTGCTTTCATTTTCCGCTGTAACTTTACGAGCGGAGAAACAACAATTCGATTTTATGCCTTCATTTTATGCACTATTACATCAAGCCACGCGAAATTAAGCGTATGCATAATCTGTCTCGCCAACACAACCCCTGCATTTCTCTTTAACATGAACACGTTTTATTTTTATTGGTTTTATTATTGTTAAAAAACTAAATTTATCTTCTCATAATAGTAAGCATTAAATATATTAATATTATTTATCCTAATAATAAAAAATTAACGAATCTAAAATGTGGACTTTACTAGAACTATGTTAAGCTGCTTTCACTTTTTAGTAATTTACTTTTACGTTTCTCTTTTGGCATTATCAGAAAGCACCGTGAAAATTTTTAAGTGAAGCCACATGCATTTAAAAAGGAATACATTTTTCATATGTGAAATAATTCTAATGGCTACCAATACCCCAAACAGGATAAACTAAAAATTATATAATTGTATAATAATTATAATTTCCAGAAATAATCCAACAATAAGGTTAAGAAAGAAGACGGACATAATGAGCAGCGGGGCGAGGCAAGCCCTTGGATGCGATGTTCTTGTGATTTCGGCAAACAGTGTCCTTTTGCGTGCGAAAATGCATTTATATTTATTATACTGATATAGTTGAAGTTTGTCTGATTATAACTAACGAAACATTTTCCGTAAATGATTCATTAGATTAGACCATCTGAATGGGTGTTGTAACGCTTATTTTACTACAGCTGATGAAACACCCAAACCACCGTTGACTCGTCCTCGTCAGTCCGTAATTGCTCTCGTTATATGTAATTTATTTATTTAATTTGCTTATTTTTATCATTTATGACTGCATAAATTCAACATAACTTACAGCATCATTTTCTAATTCAATGTTTCTTAAATTTTACTATGACATAAAACGTTTGATAAAAATATTTTAGTAATACGTGCACTGGAGATTACAATTTATATGCTCCTAAAACTCCTCATCAGCTAATATAATTTGTAATTATTTAGTTTGTACAATCGAAATGCTGGGCTGGGTTGTCCTTATCTGACATAAGGATGGACGAATCAAACCATTGGGTTAAATTTGTAATTTAAAAAGAAATGAACGCATAATTTTGTCCATATTTGACCATATTTTGATTTAAACAACCCAGCATTTAAAAAAATGTGCATACTCTGTTTTATATAAATTCCTGTGTTTCGAAGAATTATGGGGCAATATTGGACCCTGTTTATTTTCATGTTCTAAAAAGTCATATTGGGTGGACAAGACCCGTAAACCACTGATGAATTGAAATATTTGACCTCTTCTTTTAGATCAGCATTCTAACAAACAAAAAACGTTCATTAAAATGTTTATTTATACTAATTGGCTCAGTGTGACATGAAATAGCTTACAAGACTGTGTTAAACAAAGGATATTCACATTCAATTAATTTAAATCATGAACTTATGGCTTGTTTCAATCCAATAATATCTACAATTAAAGGCTGAAGGAGGCACCAGCCCTCTGCATTCTCCAAAATAGGCTAAAAGATTAACTGCAATTGTAACAAATTACAGCAAAAAAATAGCAAAATGGCATTCTAAATAAAATAAGTGAAGACAAAAATGTGACATTTCCAGTCTGGAAGACAGGTAGTGAATGCGCACCTTCTCACCTTCAACTCTTCACTCATTACAAAACACCTTCCCTGAGTCTTTATTCTCTTACTGAATGACTTGTGTCATCCCCGGTCAGTGGCTGTGCTCATGTGGAAGTACCCTGCGAGGAGCTTTTCGGAGGTCGTGCGAGAGGTGTGGTCTCGGGACAAGAGGAGCCGGGGTGGAGATGATGTAGAGAGAGTTGGGGTCATGAAAAATGGTGGGACGATGTAGTCGTCCTGGACCAAGAGGAGGCACAGCCAACATTGTGGCTCTTGCTCTCGACTCGGCCAGAGAGGAGCTCAGACTGCCTTGACGCCAAATGAAAGACCCATTGACTGTAAAGCAGAGAGAGTGAGAGTAAAGTGTGAGTTTACTCTGAATATTTTACAATAGCATAAGTAAAAGAAAAGTCAATGATAATCACTTGTTAAAGGTATCTGTTGTACACTAGTGGCCTTCATTAGATTAGCCTGCTGCTCTGCATTTGACACTACCATCTCTTCTAGACCGAAGTGTTTGAGAGCTGCTGCTTGGGTCTGGACAGGCTGGAGGAGACCGTGTTCTAGAGAGGGCCAGGGTTTTCGGTTTTGCAGTGATTGGGAATGAACATTCGGGAGACTGGGCCTGTTTCTGGCAAGAATTTGATGTTGCATTGTAGAGTAGATGGTCTTCTGCCTCCACGATATCTCTGCAAGCGTGTCCAACTGGAAAGAGAGTGTAAAAGTAAGAATTTACTAATAAAATCTTAAACATTAGTATGAAATGACTTAAACTCGACAATATACTTAGAATGAAATGTGGAGGAAAGCAAAAAAAATTCATTCATTCATTTTCCTTTGGCCTAGTCCCTTTATTTATCAGAGGTGTCCACAGCGGAATGAACCACCAACATATCCAGCATATGTTTTTTTACACAGCGGATGCCCTTCCAGCTGCAACCCAGTCTTGGGAAACACCCATACACTCTCACATTCACCCTCATACACTATGCCCAATTTAGCTTATTCAATTCATCTGTTGCACATGTCTTTGGACTTTGGGGTAAACCAAGAGGAAACCCACGCCAACATGGGGAGAAAATGCAAACTCTACACAGAAATGCCAACTGACCCAGCCGGGGCTCGAACCAGCAACCTTCTTGCTGTGAGGCGACCGTGTTAGCCACTGCGCTGCCGGCACAAAGTATTACTAAAATGAAAATAATTAAAATGCACAAATATATATATGGAAAACTTAATGAAAATACTAAACTAAAACAAGCTCAAGTGCTAAAAGAAATATATATCAAAGCTAAATATAAATATTTGAAAATAAAATTTTAAATAAAAAAGTTATAAAAATATAAATGAGTAAAACCTAAACTAAAATAAAATGAAACGGAAAATAAAGTTATTTATTGCCTTTTCAACTAAATATAATAAATGTTTAAGCTGAAGCATTAAAACTATTAAGACTGAAATAAATACAAAGCTAAATACAAATATCAGAAAAAAAGACTCATAAAATCTAAAAAAAAGCCTATTATTAGCAAATTACTAAAAAATGAAATAATAAATCAGTTATTATAAATCTGAAAACTGATATATAATTTAAAATAAAAAATACATGGAAAATAAAATGAGAAATATTTCTTTGGGATGCAACAAATAAATTTGATAAGCTACATTTTTTAGAATAAATATATTAATTATAAACGTATAATAATCTTTTTAAATAAAAATATATTAAAGTTGTTAAGAAAGCTAAGCTAAGCTAAGAAAGCTAAGAAATTTAACAAAACTAATCAAATTTACATTGAAATGAAAAACTACAGGGGTCACACGGTGGCTTAGTGGTTGGCACTGTCGCCCCACAGCAAGAAGATTGCTGGTTCGAGTGCCAGCTGGGTCAGTTGGCATTTCTATGTGGAGTTTGCAAGTTCTCCCCGTGGTGATGTGGGTTTCCTCTGGCTGCTCCAGTTTCCCCCACATGTCCAAAGATATGTGATATAGGTGAATTGAATGAGCTTAATTGGTATGGAGCTAATAATATGCCAAAACAATCTGAATTTGAAATGTGTTAATTTGACTTATTGACAACTGTAATTTATTAAATCAGGATGTTTCTGAAAAACTTTGTTGTTTATTTAAATATCTTAATTTGAATGTGAATTTCTTAATTTGAATTTTATAACTTGAATATTGAACATCTGAAATTTAAGACAACTGAATTTTTCAAGGCTGAATTTTTTATGGACGCATTTTCAAACTTCAGATTTTTTGTGTTCTGAATTCAGACTGCAGATATTGAGTTTGTAAAAATAAAGTTTCAAATTTTCAAGATGAAAAAATTCAGAACATCAAATTCAATATCCTAAAATTCAACACCAGAAATTCAGATCTGAAATTCAGACTCAGCAGAAAGTAGGTCAGGGGTGATCAACAGGGAAGAGTAGTCGATCACCGAAAAGTCAAAACTAAGAATCACTTACCTCTGCTTGATTCATGGTTATGAACTAATTACGAGGGTGAGGGGTTGGAAATAGGTAAAATAAACTTTTTTTTTTATCTACATATAGCCAAATGTAAAATTAAACTCATATGTATTTTAGCTTTAAGTATAAGAAAGGCTGCTCTCTATTTCAGGTCACATAAAACAAACATGTTGAAAACTCATCAAATGGCCTTTCCTGTACACTGTTCACACCAGTATAGACTTTAACACCCCTCTTATGTTGTTACCATTTGAAACAAAGTTTTAAGCACTTAACGAACGAGGTTAACAAGAAATCTCTGATGAATTTGTTCATAGTGAGTCACCTAATTAATTTTTAAATGAGCCGATTCAAACAAATCTGAATGAACAATTCAGTGACAAAGATAGAGATTTGGCGACAACCATTGGACATTTTGGTTTCAATGTGTATTAGCCAAAAATAATGTCATATTTTTTAAATATATGGAAAAATCAGATCATTCAAATAAAAATAATAGTAAAGTTAAACATGACATCAAACATATCATTATAGTTTCCCTATACTATATTACATGCTATGCTGTACTATAGAACTATTGTAACAAATAGCATGTTCATCTTGTGATGAAGAAGTGTGTGCATGCAAATATGTCATTTACCACAGTTGTAAAATGCTGGAAAAATTTGAAAATGCACCTGGAAAGAGCTTGAAAAGTCTTTAAATGTGACTTTGGTAAAGGTGTAAGAGGCCTGTGTCTGCTGAAATAACCCATCAGAGGTTACAGTATAGGTCCGAATCAGCTCTTTATCCCTCAAAACACCAAAAACATAAATAAAGTTGATTAACCAGTGAGATGTAATTGAATTAAATATTCGAATTTGGTTCACTGAAGCATGTATATATTTATTACACAAACTACTGAAAATAGCTGACCCCCGATAGTCAGTTGGCAGACAAATTGTGTCCTCATGAGCCTCACATACACCAGTAAACTCACAGCTCAGTGATTGCCCAAAATGCTTAGTTTTGACTTTTCGGTGATCGTCTACTCTTCCCTGTTGATCACCCCTGACCTACTTTCTACTGAGTCTGAATTTCTGGTTTTGAATTTTAGGATATTGAATTTGATGTTCTGATTTTCTTCATCTTGAAAATTTAAAAACTGCATATTTACAAACCCAATATCTGCAGTCTGAATTCAGAACACAAAAAATCTGAAGTTTCAAAATACGTCTATAAAAAATTCAGCCTTGAAAAAATCAGTTGTCGTACTTTTCCTATGTTCAATATTCAAGTTATGAAATTCAAATTCAAACCAATGTTTAATGGCATATAAAAATTCAGATTTAATAAATTATAATTGTCAATAATTCAAATTAACACAATTTAAATTAAGATGGTTTTGGCATATTATTAGCTCCATAAACTGGCCATAGTGTATGTGTGTAAATGAGTGTGTATGGGTGTTTCCCAGTACTGGGTTGCAGCCGGAAGGGCTTCCGCTGTGTAAAACATATGCTAGAAAAGTGGGTTCATTCTGCTGTGGCAACTCCTGATAAATAAAGGGACTAAGACCAAGGAAAATGAATGAAAAACTAAATTTAAAATGATATTAAAATGCATCAAACTATTATACACATTTAATTTCAAAACTGCTTTAGACCCAAATTACATTCATTCAACAAAAGCAGAGATTTTTCAAAATATGATATGTTTTTGGTCACAGTTAAAAAAACCCTTAAACTCTGACACAATATTATATAAATGCTTTTGTATTTTGCCTGAATCATCCATGTAATTATTGCTTTTTCTCTTCCATACCTTGTGGTCGTGTCTGCAGTGTGGAGGAAAGCTGGCTTGTTCATGCGAGTGGTTGATACACTGAGTAAGATGATTGGCACTTTGAAGAAGCTGGCGGACCTGATTCACCACACCCATATTCAACAGGAGAGTCTCTCGCTGCTGAAGCTCTCGGACTCTCTCGGCCTCCTCTTTCTCAATCCGCTCAAGAGAAACAGGTGTCTCTTCCCTCACGCTGGACTGCTCTAGCATTGCTGGTAACTAAAGAAAAGTCCATATGGAATTCATCAGCCTATCAAATACAGGCAACAGAGTCCCTCTAGTGGCAAGTCAAAGCAACTGAATGACTTACTGAGTTTGAGGTTTTATGTGGGGGTTGAATTTTTCTTGGTTTTACTTTTTCTCCTGCAGATTCACCTTGAAGATCCTGTTTGCGTGATCCTTTCTTTTCTCTCTCTTTCTGCTCTTGCTTCAGACGCAACTCTTGCAGCTGCTGCCTACAGATAGATACGAAATGAAATGGGTCAAATATGGATGAACCCAATTGTTGGGATAAAATTGATACTGGAAATTTTGAGTTTCTCCACATTTGACCTAAAATTGAGTTAAAACAATCCAGCAAATCAGCAGTATTTGCACACCTGGCACACTCCTCTCTGGCTTTGGAAGCTGCAGTTTCCTGGAAAAGAGAGCTGCTGTGTTGGAAATACTTTTCATATTTCTCTCCTCCGTCACGAGGGAAAATTCGCCGGAAACCACCCATGTGTTTTGCTTCATATTTCTGCATCTGCTCCATACTTGCAGCTTGAGACTGACGAAGCTCCTCGTTCCTTTAGAGAAATAAGGCATGCATGCATGGTTCAAGGTTAAAGGGTTTCATCAACGCATTTAGGCAGCACTTAAAAGATTAAAAAAACAGTCAGAAGTGTGAATTAAGAACTGAACTGTGAGTTAACAATTTCGAATGTGAGATTTTAAATAAAGCTGCAAGACTCAAAATTGTGCAATATTAATATTAAAGTCTGAAAAAACAGACTTTTTTGTGTTGACAATAAGCCTTTATTAACTAGATCTGTAAAAGGCGACTTCCTCATCATGTCTTTTGGGCTCTTAAATTCATTACTTTAAATGTAGAAACTACAAAACCGTTGGGGTTGCTGCTCATTAAGGTCATTTTCAACAACAAATGGTTGTTAACCAAACATTCTCCCTAAAAATAGATTGTTCAATTTGATTTAATGACCAATAAAAACACTGTAAACCTCATACATAAAAAAATATATTTCACTTCATTAAATTCATTTATTTTCCTTCGGCTTAGTCTCTGATTTATCATAGGTCACCACAGCAGAATGAACCACCAACTATTCCGACATATGTTTTACGCATTGGATGCCCTTGCAGTCGCAACCCAGTACTGGGAAACACTCATACACTCGTGCATTCACACGTGCACTCATACACTACGGTCAATTTTTTTTCACCGAATTCACATATAGCACATGCCTTTGGACTGTGGGGGAAACAGGAGCACTTGGAGGAAACCCATGTGAACACGGGGAGAACATGCAAACTCCACACAGAAATGACTTCTCGTCCAGTAGGGACTCAAACTAGCAACCTTCTTGCTGTGAGGCGTCAGTGCTAACCACTGAGCCACCGTGCCTTCCACTTAGATAATTTACAAATTAAAAAAGAAATGAAATAAGTACATAATAAAGTCAAAATTTTGAGAAGTGAAATATTTAATTTCGAATAATGTCTCATATGTATGACCAAAAAATAAATAAAGAGTAGCCTATTTCAAACTGTTCTTGCTGTTTTTGTCTAAATCATTCATTGAGACTTTTCAGTTTCACTTTGATTAGTTTAGTTAAGTCATTTGATCACAATGAGCAAGGACTGGATTTCCAAACTTGATATTCTCAGCACTGAAATCAGCACACACGTCAGATGGGCATTTCAGACATTGTGAACATGCAGAAAAATGCTTGAATAATATTAATAATCATTATGGACATTTTCCAAGGTGAAATGCATATTGGGTTCTTTCACAAGCTTGAGTAGTGTAGTTTAAATGTAAAAAGGCACGATTTCATTCTATTTTCATTTGTAAACAATCTTGTTTATAGCAATTAAGTCTTTTAACACAAAATAATCTATAGCGTGTGTATGCACTATTTTAATTATGCAGTAAGGGGCCCCGCTTCACTTATGATGCAGTTAGTATTCTACACTACACCAATGAGCTCATATTTTATAGCATACTTTATCATCTACTATACTCTGCAGTAATCTTTAAAAATCAGCAAACGGACCCCAAAATCTTATTATCTTATAATTCAGAAACTTAGTTTGAGATATCAGGGAATTATTCATTGCTGATCGGCAGGGTCATAATATCAATGTTCTGCAATATGCCTCAGTGAATCAAAGTTCTATATTTAATTTAATTGAATCAAATTTATTTACTAATTTATGACTAATTTATTTATCAATAAAAAGCACTTTTTTTTTAAAGGCAATGCTGTGGCGCAATAGGTAGTGCTGTCGCCTCACAGCAAGAAGGTTGCTGGTTCGAGCCTCGGCTGGGTCAGTTGGCATTTCTGTGTGGAGTTTGCATGTTCTCCCTGTGTTCGCGTGGGTTTCCTCCGGGTGCTCACCCACAGTCCAAGACATGAGTTACAGGTAAATTGGGTAGGCTAAATTGTGTGTATGGATGTTTCCCAGAGATGGGTTGTAGCTGGAAGGGCATCCGCTGCATAAAACATGTGCTGGATAAGTTGGCGGTTCATTCTACTGTGGTGACCCCGGATTAATAAAGGGACTACGCCGAAAATGAATGAATGACTTTTTTTGAGGGATATTGAGTGGTTCTCAATGATATTTGTAATATTAATTAAATGGTGACAGGTATGCCTTCCTGCACCTATTAATGGGCATGACCATGAAAGACTGCACAGATTCTTTATTTTACTGTTTAATTTCCATGTACCAGCAAGTGTGTATTAAATTACAAACCATGCATTTAGTTTTATAGACACCTACAGTACAAACCCCTATTTTACAATAACACTTACCCTGCCTAGATTTGCTGGCTAAAGTCATATTTTTGGTGCAAACATGCATTCACAATGGTATGAACCATAATAGGGGTGGTCAAATATATATTTACATTATCTATTATTTTAATTAGTGATAATATTTTAGATAGAGATCATAGCAAACCATTTCATAAGGCAGACTCCCCCCAATACATCTTGTTTTGATGTTCTTCAGGGGGATAAAACATTAATTAGGGGGGGGTTGTCAGAGCCCCCCAACCTCCCCTGTAATTTGCATCCTGGTTAGCACTGTCACCTCACAGCAAGAAAGTCACTGCACAGAGTCCCGGCAGAACCAATTGGCATTTTTGTGTGGAGTTTACATGTTCTCCCCATGTTGGCATGGGTTTCCTCTGGGTCTGAGTCCAAAGACATGTGCTACAGTTGAATTGAATAAACTAAATTGTCCGTAGTGTATGAGTGTGTGTAAATTAGTGTGCATGCTGTTTCACAGTGCTGGGTTGCGGCTGGAAGAACATCCACTGCGTAAAAACATATGCTGGAATGATTGGCAGTTCATTCTGCTGTGGCGACCTATGAAATAGAAACTAAGGGATATAATAGAATATAATATATAATATAATAGAACTAAGGGTGTTTGGGATATAAACTTGCAAATTTGAGAGCAGAAAAACTAAATTATGATTATTTTTTCAGTATTTCAAGTTTTCTTAATGTTTTATGTACAACCTGGGGTTTGCAAACCAGCAGCTGAGCTTTCAAGTGCTTTAGAAAGGAGAAAGTGGTGCAGTCTCCACTTTTAGACATGACATATGAACAGCCACTTGAAGTGCAGCTGTGGTCTCTGTGGTACCTGGCCTCTCTCGAGCGGTTCTGCTGGAGTCTCTCTTTTACTCTGCGCTTCTCCTCCTCTGTGATCTTCCTGCGGTCACAGGCCCCTAGGTTAATCAGCACCAAAGTGTCATACAGCAGGCTGTCCTTCACCTCCCGGTCTAAACGGGAGTCTGTGGTGAAGCTTGGGGAATGGTTGACCTAAACACAACAAAGTTTGCTAGCTTTTGCTACATCACATGTCATTAACTGCTTCATAGGGCGAGCTGAGCCACAAATACAAAATAAGCCTCAAAAGGAGCTCAAACCTCAAGAAGCCAAGGTTTCAGTCGACGATCTAGTAAGACATCAAATCCCAGGATCTCAAAGCAAGCGCTGCCAGACGCGTGATTGGGAAAGCAGGTTTGGTAGTTGTGTTTGAGAATGGGGTGTGCTGATATCAGTGTTTTAATGATGACATCCTCAATATCCGTCCACAACTTCTCAGTGTCATAACTCATGTCTTCCATGTGCTTCTTGAAGCTAGAGAGTTTCCTATAAGGACACAAATAAAGAGCAATCATCTCCTATACTGTTTTAATGAAAAACATCATCTTTAAGAACATACTGTAGATCAGTGTTTCCCTCTGGAGGACCACCAACACTGCATGTTCTGGACGTCTCCTTTGTCTGTCACACCCATTACAGGTCTTTCAGTCTCTGCTAATGAGATGATGATCTGAATCAGGTGTGTTTGGTTAAGAAGACATGGGAAATGTGCAGAGCTGGTGATCCTCCAGGAACGTGGTTGAGAAACACTGCTGTAGATTACCGTTTGCTGCCAGTATCTTCATCGCGTACAAAGTTCTCACTATGCTTGTTGATGGCATAGTTAGTTAAGTGCATGCAAACATCCTCCTGTAGATTTTAAAGAGAAAGATTGAATTATCAACCTATTTACAGTCAGTGTTACCAGATTTTTACTTACTTCTATTATGAACCATTATAGCATTAAGCAATTATAATTACTAATGATTCAACTATTTGATTCGATTTTTGGCTGCTATACAGACACCGTTTTAAAAACTATTAGCCAACAGCATGACCAGTTTTTGTCACTTGCTTAACAAAGTGCTTTCACACACTCTCTGCCTATCTGGGATTTTGATAACATTGTGGGTTTCACTACCGTTACTGCAGCAGCTGTATTGCTATGCAGTGAGTGACCAGAGTAATGCATGCTGGCTTGTCTCATTGTAGAACTTAGAAAATGTAGTTTTTAGATGGATTTGCATGAGCTTGGGAAACAGTTTAGTTTACATTATCCAGAACAGATTTCAACAAATCTAATACGATAGTGTTAAAGCCACTTTATTTTTTGTCACAGAAATACATCACTATTGTTGAGCTATACTTGTTAGAACATTCCTGAATCAAATCATTTCAATTGAACAAAGAGTCGATCTGTCAACATTATTATTATTATTATTAATTGTATTTTGTGCAGATTTTAGTTTGACTGGGCAAGTGTCTAATTATTTAATCAGTGGAACAACATTACAATATTCTTTAACCCTTATGTGCTGTTGGGGGTGTTTTCATCCACTCTGGGGTGATTTGAGTCTTAATTTGGTCATAACCTTATCTGTGTTTCAGCTAGTGGACTGCTTTTTAGTGACAAATCTTATTTTGACACATATTTTAAGAAAATGCTTTGAAATGTAAATAAAACCCCCAACGATACACTCTGGGGAAATTTAATATCCTTTTGCTATGTTAGGGATGAAAACATCCACTGAATTAAAGTGCTGTAAAAATGCATCAGATTAATTTTTTTTTCTTTTTTTTTCATAAATCCGTTAATCAATCTCAGTCCTAATTAAAAAAAACTAAATTGTTTGGAAAATTACAGGATTTTACCTCTTTAATTGTCAAATTTATAAATGAGGTCACTGATTTGGTGAAAAAAACAAACACAAAATTACTTATTTTTAATATAAAAAGTAATTGTGGACTGATTTTTTACCTTTTTATCATGTAAAAGATTAGTAACAACATCGCCTTTGATGCATTGTTAGTTTTTGTGCTGCATAAGATTTTCATTTTCTCTCTCCATAATTTACTGTTTGTGGCTGTTTTTGCCCCACTGACTTCCATTTTAAACACATTTTTGATTGCAAAACCATGACACCATATAACCATGCATTTTTGATTGTTGTTTGTTGAAAAAAATTATTTATCTAATGCATTTTTACAGCAGTTGAATTAGGTAGATGTTTTCATCCCTGACATAACAAAAGGGTAGTAAATTTGAACAGTGCACAAAGCTTAATAGACATTATATACAACTTAATGCCTTCACACATTCCAGCAATAAACTAGTGTTTTTATATGGGCCTTTTTAATGCTATAACTGATTTAAAAATTGCGATTTTAAATGTTCAAAAAATCAGCCAATAAATAATAAAACCTACTTCACTGGTGCATTTCAAATGATTAATACTAAAACTTATTAATTTGTTGCAATTTTGAATATTCAGTCTCTTACCAAGTTGTTGACAGTGGGCTCAGTATAATGTGTGGTGCAGAAACGGACGAGTCCCTCATCATACATGAAGACACGGAAGGGGTCACAGCTGGTCACCAGCACATAAATGCGCAGGTCAAACTTGAACCCATCAATGATGAATGGCTGTAGAAACAAAACAAATAAAAATGTACATGTATGTTTACCTGTTTTATTATGTTGACCTTTTTTCCAATCTAACTGCATATAGACCATTTTGAGAGATGTAAACGATAACAATGGTCCTAATATATTTCCTATTATACATTGTTAATTTCCATAACTTTCGGGAAACCAAAAAGTTTTAAATATTGATACATGTTATAATAGCTGTTTTAACGTAAAGTTATAAGTGGATTGCCTTTTTTGCAGTTATGAAATAGTTTAACAATAAACAGGAAATGTTCATGGGCCAAGAACATCACAAGATTGAAATGGTCTATTAGAATTATGACAGTGTTTCTTTCTATTAAGCAAAGTTTAATGAACATTGTGTTACCTTGGACATGTACACCTGGCAAATCATGTGTTCTCCTGGCCGAATATCCTTGTTAGACTTGGTAAGATAAATACCACGACCTTGGCAACCTGAGTCTGGCTTGCAGATAAATGTTTTGTGCTTTTTGGCTCTGGTGTAGGCTTGGAAGTCACTATAACTAAAGGTCATTGAGAAAGAGAAAATGCTAAAGAATAAAACTTGTGAAAACAACTGTTTATTGAACCCAAATATACTCACTCCGCAGGAAGGCACCATGTGCGAGGAAAAATGTTGTACTCCTTCGGAAAGAGTTTTAGCATGCGGTTCATATTACGTGCGAGCAAGTCCTTCCTGCAGATTTCATTCATGCCGGGAAAATGGTTGATTTTCTGTGTGAGGGAAATGTAAGCATCTTGTTAAGCAAGTGGAGAATCAGGATGATGAATAAGAGTAGAGTGTTGTTGACAGTAAACACCTGGTAACGCTTCATATCCATCACTCTGTCTAATGAGACTGAGCAGTCAGTCCAGAATAGAGTCCAGTCTTCTCCCTCTGCTGCCTCTCGTATCCCATATCTGCGAGCAGCACGACGCACTAAAGAAAAAAAAAACATACCACTGCATGAATATGAATGTTTAGACACTTTTTAACATTACAGTAAATTATAAAAATAAAACAAAACTGTTTAGTGTTAAAATGACATAACAGAAACTCACCACTCTCATATTTACAGTTGGTGAGGTTTATCCACAGTCATCTGAAAAACAGGAAGAGGACAAAGGGACAGACCTGTGCATTGTTCGCTTCATTACTATAATTTTGTTAAAAGTCCCTTAAATGGTTTATACTTCTCAATAATTTTAGCTCAAATTGTTAATATGCGGTATTGCAAGAGCTATTATTACAAAAAGAAATCTGTAGTTTATTCGTACCAAATAAAACATTACTGTTACTGCAATGCATTATATACACTCACCGGCCACTTTATTAGGTACACCTTACTAGTACCGGGTTGGACTCCCTTTTTGCCTTTAGAACTGCTTCAATCCTTCATGGCATATATTTAACAAGGTACTGGAAAATTCCTCAGAGATTTTGATCCATATTGACATTATAGCATATTGCAGTTGCTGCAGATTTGTTGGCTGCACATCCATAATGCGAATCTCCCATTCCACCACATCCCAAAGGTGCTCTATTGGATTGAGATCTTGTGAATGTGGAAGCCATTTGAGTACAGTGAATTCATTGTCATGTTCAAGAAACCAGTCTGAGATGATTCACTGTTTGTGACATGCTGCGTTATCCTGCTGGAAGTAGCCATCAGAAGATGGGTACACTGTGGTCATAAAGGGATAGACATGGTCAGCAACAATTCTCAGGTAGGCTTCAGCATTGACATGATGTTCAATTGGTACTAATGGGCCCAAAGTGTGCCAAGAAAATATCCCCCACGCCATTACACCACCACCACCAGCCTGAACCGTTGATACAAGGCAGGATGGATCCATGCTTTCATGTTGTTGATGCCAAATTCTGACCCTACCATCCGAATGTCGCAGCAGAAATTGAGACTCATTAGACCAGGCAACATTTTTCCTGGCAATCTTCTATTGTCCAATTTTGTTGAGCCTGTGCAAATTGTAGCCTCAGTTTTCTGTTCGTAGCTGACAGGAGTGGCACCCGGTGTGGTTTTCTGCTGCTGTAGCCCATCTGCCTCAAGGTTCGATGTGTTTTACATTCAGAGATGCTCTTCTGCAGACCTCAGTTGTAACGAGTGGGTATTTGGGTTACTGTTGCCTTTCTATCAGCTCGAACCAGTCTGGCCATTCTCCTCTGATCTCTGGCATCAACAAGGGATTTGCTCCCACAGAACTGCCGCTCACTGGATATTTTCTCTTTTTCGGACCATTCTCTGTAAACCCTGGAGATCGTTGTGTGCGAAAATCCCAGTAGATCAGCAATTTTCTGAAATGCTCAGACCAAACCGTCTGGCACCAACAACCATGCCATGTTCAAAGTCACTTAAATCACCTTTCTTCCCCATTCTGATGCTCGGTTTAAACAGCAGCAGATCGTCTTGACCATGTCTACATGTCTAAATGCATTGAGCTGCTGCCATGATTGTGATTGGCTAAAATTTTGCATTAACAAGCAGTTGGACAGGTGTACCTAATAAAGTGGCCGGTGAGTGTAGATAAAACCTAACAGTAAACTTTCTATTGATTTGAGTCTCCCAAAAGTACAAAAAATAAACACTGTTTTGACATTAAAATAACAAACTTTTTTGGGCTTTAATGTGAGGTGACACTGATGTGCCTCAGAAAAAAATGACATTTTAAAAAGAGACTATTTAAAACAAAAAAATTTGAGCAAAAACTAAAAGTGCATATAAAAATGCCTACTTCTTCTTCCTCTTTTTCTTCTTGTTGGCTGCTGGCAGTGGGACTGGAGTGTTGGAGGGCTCCGCATGAGTGTCACTTCCCCAGCCTTCTCCCTCCAGCCCTGGATCAGGCTCACACCGACACACTTCACTCACTGAGAGCTCCGCTGGTGTCCCCATTCTGAAAGCACACATAAAACTTTGATGAAGACTGAGTGACCTCTGAGACACTTCTAAATTTAGCGAAGCATCCATTAAAGAACGTAAGAGCTGTATCTTATACTGATGTCACATTTCCAGAGTAAAAGTCAATCAAACTTGTCCATAGTGTGCTTATAAATAACATTTCTGTTCCCATGTCTTTCAACCAACAACATGATTTAGGTTTCGTTACTTACTGAATCTTATTTTCTGCATTCAACCTCTTCATTGGGTCAAATAATTTGATATACATTGACAGATGTTGTAAGCATCATGTTTTTGTCACAGTTTCTACATATAGACAAGTGCTCCACCAGTCAACAACATGATTTAGGCTTTGACACTTAAAATATAGAATATGTTCGGTTTAACCACTTCAATGGGTAAGACATTTTTATTTCACTGATAGTTGAAAACTTAGAAAATGCTAAGGCTTAGCATCATGTTTCTTTTGCAGTTTCTCCCCAGCTGTCAACAACATGATTGAGGCTTTACACTTAAACTGAATCATATTTTCAGTGTTTCAGTGGATCAGATAAAATAAGATTATGAGTAGCTGTTGTTGATCATAAATAGCTGTTGTAAAAGGCAAAATGCTAACCCTTAGTATCACATGTCTTCACAAAGATGAGTACACTGCCTGTCAAAACACAACTTAAGTTAGGTCACTTTGACTGAATCATATTTTTTTTGTAATTAACCCTTTTAGTGGATCATATAATTGAATATCACTGATAGTTGCTGTAAAGTGATTGATAAAATATTAAAAGTCTCATGAAATGAAAATAAAGCTTTTAAGATGTTAAACCAGTATTGTTACTTATTAAAATATCTATAGTGTGCTCCAAAACTGTAACAAAATTCACTTTTAGAGCATATAAAACTGTTATAAACATGTAAGGCTTGTGGTTTGTCACACCAAGTGGGTCAACGGTTTTATTCACGTCACCTCATACTTCAGTTTCTCATTAAATCATGGCAAATTAAATGCTTTTGAGTATTTGACATGCTCCACCCCCTCAAGACACTTCACATTTGATGTGTTTCACTGGCAGAGCGGTAATAAGCAAAATGCTATTGGCTTGGGATGGGCGATTAATCGAAAAGTAATTGAAATAGCCATTCAGAACCTATAATCGATCTAATAGATTACTTTGCCTACTGTGTGTGGAGTCATGTGACCCCTCTCTGTTAGGGCTGAATAATACTTATTATATTATGTTTTATATTTATTATATTATTCTGATATTATACTTCTGCCATGCACACACGTACAGTCTGGCGCAGCCTTCGCACTCTGTCCAACGCTCTCTTCGTGTTTTGGTTGAGATTATGTCAAATACTAAATGAAAATTTCAAAGCATTTTACAGGACCATTAAGATTTAACACAACGTTTCTGCTTCTATTCCTCTCCATAGAAGCTTGCCCCCTGACAACAACATGATTGATGTTTTGTCACTTAACACTTTAACTAAACCACATTATCAGCATTGAACTAGTTCAATGTACCAAATAATTTTATATAATTGATAGGTTTTGTAAGGGACAAAATGCTAAGGCTTAGCATCGTGTTTCAGTCTCTGTTTCTACCCGTCTGACCCATATTTTCAGTATTAATCAAATAGTTCAACATTATAGATAAGGAGGGTACCTGTCAACATTAAGTTCTCAACTTAACTGAATCAAACTTGTCGTATCAAACAACGTTAATGGGTAAAATGTTTGCATAATTTATCATGAAGACCCTTTACTTGATATTTATTAAAACTCAGTCTTGGTTCCAACTTTAAAAAAAGCCATCACTGAGGGCATGAATGAACTTGTAGTTGTTTTTGAACACAACAGTCAATTACAAGTTGGAACAAAGATAAAACTCCTATGAGACCTTCCCGAGGTAACTGTATTTTGATCCAGTCAATTAATCCCGACCATGACCTTTCGCCACTGAGCTCAAATGAAATGGCCTCGTGGCCTCCTTAAGAAGGTCAAAATAAATAATAAATATATTTTAAAGAGGGAACCATTTCACCAAGCTCCATCAAAGAATTGACATTAAGAAAACACTTTTGACGCTTGTGACCAATCATCAATGTAAAATCACATTCATTACCAATTCAATATACGCACTAACCTGATCTCCTCAGAAGCAGGGCAGCAGTGTTTCCTCAGATGGAAAATTCTCCAGTTCACACTGCTTTGCTTTAGCAGTCCAGTAGAAGGCTATCATCCTCCCCACTGCGCGCTGTCGTCTGGGTACTGGCATATAATCCCTGACAAAAAGGAACAAATTTGCCACTTCTGTGATGGGTGGCCCAACTTGGATATACTTACATGATGACACACTGAAACCTTAAGATCAAGTGACCTATTAGAAACACAGGAGACCTAAACCTGATACATCAACATGAAAATCAAGGCCAGGAGGCGGACAAGTATCAGAGAAGAAAGACAATCCCTACTTGTCAAATGTGATGAGAAAAGTGCTTGGAACCAAGAACAAACAGGCATACTTCATTAGAAAAGAGGTTGCTGTTTACACTTAGCCGATATTTAAAACAATGCACAGTCTAGTATGTAATAAGGATATTCAGGGCCTAAAATGATCACTTGTCAAGCATTTGAGTGTTCATGAAACAGTTACTTGTCATTTGGCCAGTAAACTATTTTATAATGAATTGTAACACTAGCGGAGAATGTTATATGGTTTAGTGCAGTTAGCAAAGACTAACTATTGGTCATTAAGTAAATATAGGAATCTGATGTGCAGGTTTGTTAGATTTTCACAAGCAGCCAAAATATTTTATTTACTTTCCAAAATAAATGCTAAAGCTTTACATGGTAAGGAATATACATGGTAAACAATATCTGTTAATTAACAGTTTCCGTATTTTGTGTTTTCCGATTTACGGTTGTGAATTTCATTAAGGGAGCTTAATCTCTGCTCTGTTGGCATTTGATGTTAAAAATTCAACTCTACAGTTTAACAGTGTGACTTTTATTGACATTTTACTTTGAAATAATAATAATAATAATAATTACTTACATTTATATAGCGCCTTTTATGGGCACTTAAAGCGCTTTACACATAGGGGGAATCTCCTCATCCACCACCAGTGTGCAGCACTGATATTAAAAATAATATCATGTATATGGCAAGGCAAGACAAGTTTATTTATATAGCACATTTCATACACAGTCATAATTCAAAGTGCTTTACCTAAACAGTAATACAAGAGACAAGTATAAAAAAATAAAAACAAATATTAAAAGTGATTAAAAACAGATAAAAACCCATGCAGAGCTCATTCAGTAAAGGCACAGCTAAACAGATGTGTTTTCAGTCTTGATTTGAACGTGCCTAATGTTGGAGCACATCTGATCATTTCTGGAAGCTGATTCCAGCAGCAGGGGTGTAGTAGCTGAAGGCGGATTCACCCTGCTTTGAATAAACTCTTGGAATTTCCAATTTATTTGATCCTACTTATATAAGGGATCTGTTAGGTTTGTATTCAGTGAGCATATCTGTAATATATTGAGGTCCTAGGCCAGTTAGTGATTTATAGACAAGTAATAATACTTTAAAATCTATTCTAATATAACTGGGAGTCAGTGTAAAGACCTGTAAAGGTGTGATGTGCTCTGATTTTCTGGTTCTGGTCAGAATCCTGGCCGCAGCGTTCTGGATGAGCTGCAACTGTCTGACTGTACTTTTGGGAAGGCCAGTGAGGAGGCCGTTACAGTAATCCACCCTGCTGCTGATAAAAGCATGAACAAGTTTCTCTCTGTCCTCACTGGAAACAAAACATCTAATTCTTGCAATGTTTTTAAGATGATAGTATGCCTATTTAGTTACTGCTTTGACATGAATATTAAAACTCAGATCTGACTCCAGAATCACACCAAGTTTTAATAAGTGACCTTATTTTTTGTTGCTTGACCCCTAGAGCCAAGGTTCGCATTCACCTTGAGAACCTCATCTGTAAGAAATAATATATAAATAAATGAATCTGTAAAATAACAGAAAATGTACTGGAGGCTTATTACAAGGTTTTTGCAGCATAAATACAACACCAACTCTAACAATATATTACTTAAAACTATTAAAAATGTTCAGAAAAGAGTTTTCCGAAGAATGATCAAGGTCTCATAATGCGATTCAAAAGCATAAATAATAAAAATAAAAAAATACGGAAAACCGCTAATTTATAAGATATTTTTACAGTGTATAAAATTACCAGTTAAATATTATTGTGATGATGGTTTTTTTTTAATTTAATGAGTAAAATGTAATTAAATAATAACAACTGACTTTGCAAGTTGCCTCAAACTCTTGGACAGCATGTTGTACAAATGAAAGACAACAGGTAAACTATTCAGCCACAGCAAAAGAAGTTATTTAATCCAAATATGTGATTTTTAGAATCTTGCATCTACAATGTCATTATTCTACAATGAAAAGGCATCTTTGGATATAAAGTAAAAGCCATGGCACTGTTCAGGTCTATAGTGTGCTGGTATGTTGGTTTACAAGACATTTGTTTTTCAGATGTTTTCTGAATCGTAGGCTGACTAGTAGATTTTGATGTGGAGATACTGATGTTCTAAAAACTAAATAAAAATAGTAAAAAAAAACATGTTTTTATATTAAAAAAAAAACATACACACAGTGCTCAGCATAATTGAGTACACCCCATTTAGAAAATGAATATTTTTATTTTAATATAGGCTATATATTTTGGTGCATTTAAACAAAACAGTTTTCATTCATTCATTGATTTTCTTTTCAGCTCAAGGGGGTCACACACCAGATGCGTCACTTTGCGATGCGCCATGCATTTTAGAATTCTAAACTTAGGTTTCTATCAGGGTACACACACCGCGCCGCAAGTCGGCATCTGTCCGTGGCGCCCGGCCACGACTCAGGACACTGTTCATATTTCTGCAACGCCACAGAGCACCATCTGATTAGTTTCATTTTAAATAACATGCAAATGTGCGTGTCTGGTCTGCGATACTTTTAACTGTCATGTGCACGCCGTGTCGTGGCGCATTTGTTGTGTTACGCCCTTCAGGACACTGTTCATATTTCTGCCACGAAACAGAGCGCCATCTGATTAGTTTAATTTTAAATAGCATGCGAATGTGCGCATCTGGTGTGCAATACTTTCAACTGTCATGTGCACGCCGTGCCACAGCGCATCCAGTGTGTGACGCGCTTTAGTCCCTTTATTATTCTAGGGTTGCCACAGTGGAATGAACCAACAAACTTGTTTGTTTACACATTGGATGCCCTTCCAGCACTGGGAAAACAAAACAGATTTATTAAACAGATATATTTATTAAAATAATATTTTAGTCTCCAAACATATTTAGAAATTGAAAGATAATACAATTAAATTCAAGCTAAATATTGCAAAAAAAAAATTACAACCTACAAACCTCTTGATTTTTCCTCTTTTTAACAAATGTATTTAATATTTTTCTATAACATATACATTTGGGAGTACTAGTTTTTAGACTGTTATCATAAGTTACTTTGTTAGATAAGCTCCAGATTTGGCTTCAGTACTGACTAATGTAATGTATATGCACAAATGTAATATTGTAAGATTTGTGAGGGGTGTACTCATATATACAGAGCACTATACCTGTAGGACCGGAACAGAACCTTTTTGCAGTTTTAAAACCTTGCCTTTTCCAAACCGTGGTAAACATTGAAACCAGTTATGGTAATAGAATAATTCAGAGAATAAATTTTAGCTGGAATTCCTCGCTGAACAAAGTAAGGATCTTGGCATACAGTACCTTTTGAGCTGAAAGTCCATTTGACATTGAAAGAAACAAAAGCCTAGACTAACCTTTCATGTTTGCTGCCAATTTGAAGATAGCATGAAGTAAAAGTGTTAAAAAAACAATGAAAATTGGAGGCAAAATATCATTGTTTGGGAGAAGTTCCTACAAATACCAGGCAAAGTCAATGCAAATGTGAAGGCTCATTCAGCAACATGTGGTTTATTCCCTGCAGTGATGTCTAGTGATGTCCTGTGGCCAAAGATGAGCTTTAGTGTTAAAAATCAAGGGTCTGTTTGCTGTTCTCTAATTTTGATCATCGTTTTTTCCACCAACCACTATCATGGTTATTTTGTAAAAGACATGGTATGGCCAAAACCCAGCATTATGAATTTGACGAATTTCATAGTCAATATCGACAATATTGCTTCAGTTTTACAACGGTGTTATTAAACTTTATGTTCATTATTATAACAGTGAGGTTACCTTACGTCAAATTCATCTAAATGTAATATTTGGTATGACCTGATTGACC
The DNA here is from genome assembly GCF_903798145.1 of Danio aesculapii. NCBI lineage: Eukaryota > Metazoa > Chordata > Actinopteri > Cypriniformes > Danionidae > Danio > Danio aesculapii. Next base: position 28,714,141 of record NC_079446.1, on the reverse strand, counting down.
AATTTTATTTGATATATTTTTGTCAATTAATTATTAAGGTGTTCTTATTTTTGCACTATGATCTTAACTGTTTTGTTAAATTATTTTGGCTTTAGTACTGTTTAGTATTTTCTCAAGTTATCTGCCTTTACCAGACGGCAAAACATTATAAACAATCCAAATGTAACCATTAATACCAATACATTTTACCTTCAGAGACCCAGAGAGATGTTGTCGTTTACATTTTAACCGAAACAAATGTTCTTATTGTTTGTTTGTTTTAGAAGTAAAACTATAGATGCTAACATTTTACCAAGAAATAACTTTCTTTTCAGTCCACCGTGAAATATTATTTGACACTGAAATAACACGGCAAACATAATGTAAATTAAAACAACTCACAGAATGTATAACTCTTATAGAGAGAAAAAACTAATCTAATTAACGCTAATGATAGAGAAAATATTCTATAACTACCTGTTCGCAAGTGAGGATAAAGCAAAACATCGCCGTGTCTGACCCCTTGCACGACTTTCACTTCAAGTTACAGTTGGCATGGCAACACAACGCGTTTCAAAACCAGATAGCTAGCTAGCCAGCTAATATTCGTACACGATTAATTACGTCGAATAAACTGAATGAATACAGCGGTATTGAAGTACGCACCTGTTGCTGGACTTGTCAAACAAAGCGCAGTGGCTCTGGAGGGGGCAAGTGTTACGTATTATCATGGCCGTTTAGGAGGAAATGTCAGAGGATCTTCTCATGCTTACAATGTTGCCAAGCGCTCTCAAAACGAAACGAGGGCACGGGGTCAAGAGAACAAGGAGAGATGGCCAATCTAAATTCTCGCTTGCAAATGCTTGAACTCTGATTGGTCCACACTCCGGCGATGATAATTTATTTTTTAGATAATTAATCCGGGGCTGGCATCAGATTAAATGTTATTATATAAACATTACCACACGCACAGTGGTGTAAAAACAGGTTTGGATGGTTTGAACGGAACTAGACTATACTTAGCTATTTAGCTTTGACAAGTATTACCTCAAATTACTGAGGTATTTCTGCTTATTTGTTGTTGTTGTTTACAGTCTCAGCAATGATATAAACAAATAACTAATCTTAACCTAGCATAGGCTTCCTTCACGAGCAAGAAATGCATAATTAAATGAATTTAAGATACAATCCACAAAGAATAATGTATTTTTGGTCTTTTATTCAACTTACATTTGTTTCAATCTTTCAAGTAAAACAATGTGGAATTACAAGGGAACATAAGGAATGTAACAAATTAGAATAGACACAAATCGAAATAAAAATAAGACCATCACCATGTTCTACTAAATACCCCAAACATCTTTCTGTCCAACAAGGGCAAAGAAAGCTATCTTACATCTCACCTGACTGCCAATATTGAGCCAAAAAATACAAATAAAAAAGTAGATTTTTTTCTTAAGTTATTTCAGGTGTATCTTATGCACTTAGCATCAGTCCCTTAATAAAATGGGCCAATACTCCAGAAGAGCCGGGGGGGGAGGGGTGAAAGATGGGAGAACTGACGATTTTAACCGGAGAACTGACTTCAGTTTAGGCTTCACAAACAAAAATGTCGCTGTTACGATGAAGGGTGGAAGAGCTTATTACATTTAAAGCACTACAGATGAGCAAACTTCTATACGTTAACATGGATCCTTGTATGGATCAACAGGCACTCTCATTTTGTCAAACTCATTTAGATTCTGTGTTGAGAATACGACTTAATGTGTAAAGATGATCATAATGATTAACACTTTGGGAAAGAGATAAGAAAAATAGCAAGATGTCTCCCATTTTGTACTGCTATAAAGCAAATGACAAGCAAATTTCAAGATTCATCACAAGCTCAAGAGATACACATACTTTAGAGCTTACAAAATGCAGTGAGGTACCAGTAAGGATGTACTGACAAGTTGATGTTTGAAGGAGAAAAAAAAAACTAAATTACAATGCATTCATCAATGTCTTAGACATTTCAGATGTGCAATTGTGGAAAAGCAGGCAGCAGCAGAATTTAAAAGTAATTGACTGAAACGTTATACAAGACAGGTGACCTAAGCAAATAGTTACTCCAGCATAGAGCAGAGAAATATTTTTTTTTAGACCTGTTCTCTTCTTCATACCCTGGAAGATATAGAAGATATTTTCTTAATTTATCAACTGGCTTGAAATAAACAATCATCAAAACAGCTGACAAACATAATCCAGAACGCAACAGTCTAAAAACTTTACAATTGTACAATCCCCACTAAATCATTTCAATGTGGCATTAATGAACGTCTTCCTCATCAATACCATTTGCAGCACTAGTAAACTCTGTAAAAAGTGTACAGTCTATGTGACCAATTTTCTAACATATTTCACATAGTATTTCCAGTCTTTGATTACAGTACATAGTGTGAACAAACAATAAATCTTGCCTCTCGCCCAGCTACTTTGAAGTTCCAAAGTCTTTGTGGCAGCGTAAAATATCACCCAAATTATTAGAACATTTTTAAATACAAGACCAAATCTTCATCATTGTCCAGCATCTACATACCCTTTCCACATTATAAATGGCTTGCCTTAAGATAGCTGAGAGGGAAAAAGCGAGGTTAGATCTAATCACAATGTGCAACAGATCTTCTTTTCCCGTCTTCGCTCATACAGCCAAACCATGGCCTTTAATTAAATTGATCCCCTTTCCTCCATAAAATAGGCATTATCTTCTCTCTGGAATTCTGATCTAACTTCTTTTTAAACCTAAATGCAACTTCTCCATCACGTTTTGGAGTGCCGGTTTTGGGAGGATGAGGAGCGTGTGTTATTAGCTGGAGTACGTGCATGAGCAGCTGCAAGTGCAGCAACACTCCTGAGAACCCTGTCTGGAGTCCCGTCCCCAGATCCAGCACTCAGCTCAGCTTTGTCAAGCTTCTGGGACTTTTTCTCTTTTCTGCTCTCCCTGCCTCGGCCTCCATCGCTTTTCCTCTGAATACTTTTGCTTCTTTCTGTATCACTGCCAGAGGAAGTGGCTCTGGATCGGGTGCGTATGGGGTCTGTACTTTGTGAGCTCAGACTGTGGGTGCGCTGGCTACTGTTGCTGCTACTCCGACTTCTGCTGCTGCCCACTCCTCTTTCACTGCTTATACTACTGCAGGCACTATGACCTCTTGAAGACCTGGTCTCTCTTATTTCATCTTCACCTTCTTCCTTCTGATCAGATGGCTTTTTCTTTTCTTCCTTTTTTACCCTTTCCACTTCCAAGGGGGCGACCAGGCTGCCTGGTCGCTGCCGAGTTGATCGAGCAGAAGAAGAGGACTGTGGTGATTCAGTTGACTGACCAGGGGGTTGCTTGCCGCTCTCTGTTTTATTGTTAGACACCTTGGGAGAGTCCTGTCCTGGTTTCACCTTGGGTTTACTGACTTTTTCAGATGGTAATGGTTTGCTTTGCTGTGCAGGAGTCTTATTTTTGGGGCTGGAACTGGGTGTGTCTGGGCCTCTCGCCCTCATTGCTAAGAGCTTGGCTGCAGCATTAAGGGCCGAGCAGCGTTTGCCCAGTACCTCAGGTTCTGGGGAAGCTAAAGGGTTTGACTGTGGGCCTCCAGATTTCCGGGTTACTCTTGAACATACTTCACCGCTGGACTCCCCTTCCGTGGAATTGGTGGGTTTAGCCTTGTTGTCAGACCTTGCTTTTTGCCTCGTACTGCTCTCATCATTTTTAGCAGTTGTGCCCTCTTTCTCCAACCTCTTTTGAGCTGATCTTGTCAGACATCTTTTTACACTATTAGAGTCCTCAGAGTCTGAAGATGAGGAGGAAGAGTGGGATTGGTGCTTTTTGTCAGAGACCTCTTTAGATTTCTTTTTTTCAAATTTTATATCACCCCGTTTTCTTTTTACAGGGTTCTTGTTCTCTGCAGCCTTCTTGGACCGAGATGATCTTGTACCACATGAGGAAACAGAAGATGGTGAAGAGGAACGGACTGACTCCTGGCTGCTTTGTCTATTAATGCTTCGTGTTCTGACAGAAGATCTGGTTTCTGTGTCTTCTGGTACTTCCTCTTCTAATGGCTTATCAGGACCATCACTTCTCTGAGCATCATGACTCTCAATATCTGATGAGGCAACTCCTGAAGCACTAGGTGTCTGATCCTTTGGCAAACATTCCATTCTCCTCTTTTTTGGCTGAGATGAGATGTCATTTTTTTCTACTGTATCATCCTCAGCAACACTGTCTGTTTCCATTATCTCAGTTTCTGTAACAACCTCAGTCTCTGTTACAACCTCCTGCTCCTCCTCCTCAGTAACAACCTCTTCCTCAGTTAAAACTTCCTCCTCCTCAGTTAAAACTTCCTCCTTGGGTGAATGTTGGCCTTCATGATTATCAATCATGGTCTCAACCACAATGTTTTGGGATTGAGAAGAATCTGCATCTGTACTCAGTGTGGACAAAGAATCTGTCGTTATTGGATTAGTGGCAGATAGAGATTGTAAAGACGATGAAGATATTTGCTGTGATGGTGAATCTGACTCTGCTTCAATTGCTGTAGTTTGAGGTGGTGACGGAGGAGAAATTTGTTCAGACTGAGGTAAAGACCTTTGGACTGTTGAGACAGTTTGTACAGCAGAAGTTTCTGGTACCTCCAATATAGATGAAGATGCTTCAGGTTCAAGCTCAGAAGTCAAAGCAGGGAGAGGAGTAGGTTGGATGGATGGCTGATCAGTGGGAGTAGGAGCTACAGTGCATATAGGCTCTAAAGTGGTTTGTGGAATGTCTGTAGTTGGATCAGTTTCATGTACGCATTGTGAAGTGACTTGAGTCGATGTATTTGAGGTCTGCAAATGATTTACTTGCTGATTATCTGTGACTGAATTTTCCTCAGCTTCTACTGCAGCCATTGAGGCAGTTGAAGATTCTGAATAAGCAGTGATTTCACTGGTATCAGAAAGTACAGACGTGTGGGCAATTTCCTCTGCACATATTGGAATAGTAGTAACTGGAGGCTCTCTGAAAGAATATGTAAACTGTAGTGTAGGAGAAGAACCAGTACAAGTTTCATGGGGTGCTGCTGTAGAGGTGCTGTGTGGTAAAGATACAAGTGTACTGTTGTCAGAGTCATTGCATGAAATTATGGTGTTCGGACTGGCGGGAGTATCAACATGCGAGTCTACACCAGGTTCTGATGAAGACATGGACAGTAAAACAGATGTAGTGGTTTGAATTGTTTCAGAATCTTGTTTAGGAGGTGAGGACACTTCAGCAGCATTTGAGGATGAAGTGGGGTTGAGTGTTGGAGAGCTTATTGGTGAAATTTTACTCTCAGCAGGCAAAGCCTCGGGCATGACATTAGACCTTGACAAATTAGGCTCTTGGCATGAAGGAGCACCAGCAGACGGTGAAGATGGGGGTGAGCCTGTAGTTGTGGTGGAATCTTTACGAGGACGTCCCCTTTTCCGTTTTGGTGAGTGAGGGGGACTCCGTTCAGGACTTGTTTTCTGAATTACAGGTGTGTTGTCTTCTGACAACTCCAGTGCTCTTGGGGGTGTTTTCGGTGGCCTGCCCCTTTTCCGCCTCGATATAAGACTGGAGTCACATGGAGCAGAACCGTCCTTGTCAGTACTTGTTTCTGTTCTTTTCTGAGTAAATGCAGATTTCCGATCCACTCCTCTACCTCTACCTAAAAATTGCTCCCCTAACTGTGCAGCCATTCGGGACTCTGTCTCTAGCCTTCGGCGTACTGGTAAGTTCCGCAGGACAGGCATATCTGGAGAATGATGTGTTGGAGAACAGGGGTTGTGTCCTCGACCTGTACAACTATAGGGTAATGGAGAAGAGGCCTGTTCCTGCTCTCGTGGTGTTGATGGTGGGGAAGAATGTAAGGATGTGGAAACAGATTTGGGAGGAGAGACTTTAAGAGTTTGTGTTGATCCATCAGATGAATGAGAGACTGTGTCTTGAACTGGCTCAGTCTTTTCAGGCTCCTCTGATGAACTTTCCTGCAACCCTCCACCCCCACTCACGCCTCTCCGTCTCCGCTTTGGCTCTTTCTCCTCCACCACAGTGACCAGACGACCTGGAAGCTTTCGAAGGACCTTGGCTGATGGAGAATCTTCTGGAAGTCCCTTGAGAATTTCCCATTCAGCAGACTGCCGCTTTCGTGGTGAACGAGAGTTAGGTGATGCCAGAGTGGGAGATAGAGAGAGCTGACCCTCCTGTTCAGAGTGGTGCTCCGGAGAACAGATGGAGTCTGATGATATAGAGGTTCTACGATCTCTGCTCTGTACATTTTCAGACCCTGCTTCAACCTTTTGGTCTTCACTGTCCTCTCTGCATGCAACAGAAGAGGAAGACAGATGGCCACTAGAGTCTCTGTCCAATGCAGGAGATGCAGCAACTGAAGGCACAGAGCTTGATGGGGAGATGGACTGTTGGTGAGGGGATGGTACATATCTAATTTTTGGGTATGAATCCCGCATAGCAGGGGACAAGGTTGTTGAATCTAAGAGCTGCTGGTTGGTTGGTATGGTCTGGTTTTCTAATGACGCAGATTCTTTGGTTGTACTTCGCCCTCGTGGGCCACTACGAAGCTTCTCAGGCACTTCTCTGTTTAGGGGAGACTTTTGTGTGGACCCAGGGGTTTGGCTTATGCTGCGCTCAGTGTTCAACCAGGCCGCCCTTCGGCCTCTCTCTGGTGATGTCTGCGTTAGAGATATATCATCAGCAGGTGTCCCTCTGAGCCTACCACTGACCCTTGTAGAAGGAGCACCTTTCTCTTTGTGTTTGCGAGGGCGACGGGATGGAGTAGTATCCTCTGTACTGGGATGTACAGAATCCTCTTCATCACTGTCAGATGATTGATGCAATTTCAAACCTTCTTCTTTTGCTTGATCTAAACCTTTTCTTGCAGCCTCAACCTGCTCCTGTAAAGTACAAAGAAATTATGTGAGTATAATTGGATAAAAGTTGATTTTGCCAAAAAATAAAAAAATTATATATATATATATATATATATATATATATATATATATATATATATATATATATATATATATATATATATATATATCAATCAAAGCTTGGTTAAAGTTTTAGTTAAGTTTTTACCTCTGCCTGCTTCAACTCCTCCTTGCAAATATCTTCAAGGGAAGCCTCAAGAAAATTCATGGCATAACGCTCTATGGGAGTGAGCTGTTAAAAAAGGAATGGACAGTTAAATTTGACAAAAAGAGTACATTATAAAAAAGCAGGTAAAATTACTGCATTAAGTACTGGTTGGCACTCCTTCTAACATTAAGAGGTGTAGTGAATTTGAGTTAATGGTTGATGGGTCTGTCTTATCACCATCTTTGCAGGTGCGTAATCTTGGTGTTCTCCTTGACTCTCAGCTTAGTCTGAAGCCTCATTTTAAACATGTAACTAAAACGGCCTTTTATCATCTTCGTAATATAGCCCGCTTACGTCCTTTTCTCTCGAGGCCTGATGCTGAAAGACTCATCCATGCTTTTATCACGTCTCGCTTGGATTTTTGCAATTCTCTGTTCGGAGGGTTACCAGCAAATTCTCTCAAGATTTTACAATACATTCAAAATTCTGCTGCACGTATGTTGACACATACATCGTCTCGGTCGCACATCACTCCCATACTCCAACAGCTTCACTGGCTGCCCGTCAAGTCTCGTATTGATTTTAAAACATTGATTTTAACATATAAAGCGGTTCATGCTTTTGCTCCAGGTTATATTTGTGACCTGATATCCATTTCCTCTATCTCTCGATGTCTACGCTCTGCCTCAAGTCCTATGCTGTTTCAGCCTCGCTGCAAACTCAGCACCATGGGAGGTAGGGCATTCTCTTTCCGTGCTCCCAAACTGTGGAATGCTCTTCCCACTAACATCAGGAATGCCGGTTCATTAGACGCTTTTAAAAAGCTACTTAAAACTCATCTTTTTAGGACTGTTTTTAATTTGTGATATCTCTTTTATTCTTACTGTGTTTTTTATTGTATTTTTTTTATTGTTTACTGTGCTTTGTTGTTTTTACTTTCTTGTAAGTGCTTTGGGTTTTAGAAAAGCGCGTTATAAATAAAATATTATTATTGTTATTATTAAGTAAAAAACAAATAAAAATAAATATATTAAAAAACAAAAATAAATAAATAAATAAACCACACTGTAAATAATACAACTTTCTAGAAATAAAAATAGTAAAGAGTAAATATCTATATAAACCTGTTCAACTAGGGCAGCGATTTCCTGCTCAGCCTTGGAAAGCTCTTCCTCTTCTTGGTCTCTACTGTCACCATCATCTAGAGGTATATTCTCGTTAAACTCTGCAAGCTCAGCCACCTGCTCTGCCTTGGCTTGAGATGCAGCCACTATGTCCTCTTCATCTTCAGCACGACACAGGGCCTGGAATAAAAATAAAACATAAAATCTCATCTAGAGTCGTTTGTAACAAATAAAACAAACACCTTGCAAGAAAAAACAAATTCAATACCCCAAATAATTACGTTTAATTTACCTGTTCCAAAATAGTGGTTTTTTGTTTATTGATGGACTCCTCATCATCTGACTGAAGAACACTCAGTTCAGCTTCTTTCTTTTCTCCTTCTGACACATCAAACAACTCTCTAATAGTTTGCTGTGGAAAAGAAACAGTTGAAATATTAATAAATCTAAATTTTAATCATGGCTATGATTTCTCTGTAAAAATAATCTTAGTTATATCATACCTGCTTGAAAAAGGCAGTGGTAAAGTTTCCGCCTTCAATAGCCATATCTCCCAACATCCTCTTTTGATTGGCTTTTTTAAGAATATTTTCTTCCACTGTGCGTTCACTGATCAGCCTAAATAAATATGTTAGATGTCAAATGTGCTACAAAAATATGTGCCACGTTAATCATTTATATATATATATATATATATATATATATATATATATATATATATATATATATATATATATATATATATATATATTTATATATATATATATTTATATATATATATATATATATATATATATATATATATATATATATATATATATATATATATATATATATATATATATATATTTATTTATTTATATATATATATATATATATATATATTTTGTCTTTACCTATAGATGTGGACATCTCTCGTCTGCCCAATTCTGTGGCACCGGTCCTGAGCTTGGGCATCCATGGTTGGGTTCCAATCACTGTCATAGAATACAACAGTATCTGCTCCAGTCAGGTTAACACCTACACCTCCACTGCGGGTGGAAAGGATAAAGCAAAAAATTCGACGGTCTGCATTGAAGCGGTCCATCAGAGCCTGAAGGTAGACAAACATTCAAATATTGTCAAACATACTTTGTTCCAATTGCTTAAACCAAAAGATGTTGTAAAAAGTGGGCTCAATATATATTATAGTAATTCACCTGTCTCTGTTCCACTCGTGTACTTCCATCCAACCTCAGATAGATGTGTCCATGGTAGTTCAGGAACTGCTCAAGTACATCTAGCATGCGTGTCATCTGAGTAAAAATGAGGACTCTGTGCCCTTCTGCTTTCAACCTTCTAAGCAGGAGGTGGAGTGTCTGAAGCTTACCTAAACAGTTATAATATATTAATGGTCTCATATTCATTTTGTATATTATACAAAACACAGTACTTACCAGAGTCATACTGAATAAGCCTCAAGTCAGGGAAGTACGTCCTCATGTTACTCTGGATTCGATGGAGTGTGTGTGTAAGTGGAGAGACATAAGAGGATAGATCCGAGGAGAAAACAGCTTGCTGGTGTCTGAGGGAGGGTGGTGGGTGGCAGCTGTGCATGGTGACAGGTCTTGCCTCCACTGGAGGAATAACAAAAATGAACCTGTGGAAAAGGGGCACATTTTTATTATGACGTTAATAAGAACATCATTACTTTACATTTTAACTTTTATAAATTAACTAAAGCATACCTGTCTATGACATCAGAGAGAAGCCGAAGCCTCTCCTCTGAGTTATGAATCTCTTCCCTCAAAAATGTATTCCTTTCCAGGATGTCACTGGTATGTTGTGACTGAGCAATCAGACAAGAACTATAACCCGAGTAACTCCAGTTGTTTACAACCGGACGTGCTGGAGATGGACAAGGGCCTGGGAGGAAGGTTAAAAAGTCCAGCACCTCACGGCCATACACAGGCTTAGCAGTGCAGTGCAGCTCATTGATGCGCATGATTTGAGAGATTCGGTCATCTCGCTGAGCCTTCCGGGTGTCTGCAAGCCAGGACTGTCAGAAACAAAATAAGTAGATAAATACTACAGACACAGAAGAATAAGGGTATAAAATATTGTACTGCGAAACCTGAAATTGAAATTAATAAAATAATAAATGTTAAGATTAATACCGTGTAGAAGGGGGAACGTGGTGGAGCTGGCGGCTGAATGCGGGGACGGTGAGATGCTGAACTACTGCTCTGTGATGAGGATGTAAGTTTAGGAGTGCTCATTCGCAAAGTAATCACTTCATTACTGTCCTCACATGCTGATGAGGTATTTGCCTTTGATACTGAAAAGTAGAAATAGTTGAAAGATAAATACTAAAAAACTTAACATTCTTTTGGCTTAAAGGCATAGTTCAACCCAATGTTGAAAAAAAAATCCTATTAATTACTCTCCCTCAAGTGGTTCTAACCTTTATGAGGTGCTTTATTCTGTTTAACAATAAAAATATATTTTGAAGAAAGCTGAAAACCTGTAACCACTGACATCATAGCAGGAAAAACAAATACTATAGAAGTTAATGGTTAGAGGTTTACAGCTTTCCTAAAAAATGCCTTGTGTAGCAGAATAAAGAAAGTTAAATAGGTTTGTAACAAGTGAAGGTTAAGTATATGATGGCAAAATTTTCCGTTTGGGTAAATATCCCTTTAAAATTTATCAGAAAAAAAAAAAAAAAAAAAAAAAAAAATATCAGGCATAAACTTACCTGGTGGTTCTGGGGATGGTGGTGGTGGTCCTTGTACTACTCTCAACACAGGGCGAGTTGGTGGGGTCTGGGAGGAAGCAACAGTTCTGGGCGGAGCAGCATAAACTGGAGGCCGTTGTGGAGGCTGTGAAGCAGTGGGCGCTCTAAGAACAGGGCTTGGCGAGCCGTGTGGATGAAGTGTGACCGACTGAGGAGGAGCAGGACGAGGAGAAGGAGGCACAGCCAGGGTGGGGATTGACCCACCTTCTTTACTTGGTGCCTGGCGTACAACAATCTTTACAATTCCAGGTCCACTTACCATGGATGTTGAGACTAAAAGTAAAAAAGAGAGAGTTTAGTAACTGCACAAATAATCTGGCTGAATCAATTAGACCGGGCACAGGCCTATGGATAACGGTAGCATAACTTTGTCTGGCATCATGGAATATAATACTGTTCAAATGTTTGGGGTCAATAAGATTTTTCTTCTTTAAATTTTTTTCCAGAATTTATTTAGTCCTATTTTGAAATAATTTTGCAACTTAAAATATCTGTTAATATATTTTCAAATGTAAGTGAATTTTTGCATCACTCCAGTGTTTAAAACAATGGTCTCAAACTCAATTCCTGAAGGGCCGCAGCTCTGCATAGTTTAACTCCAACTACCTCCAACTCACACCTACTTAATAGCCTCTAGTAGTCTTGAACACCTTGATTAGTTTGATCAGCTGTGTTTGATTAGGGTTAAGGCAAATCTGTGCAGAGCTGCGGCCCTCCAGGAACCAAGTTAAAGACCTTGGGTTTAAAGTCACCTAAAATCATGCTAATATACATGCCTAAAATGGTTGTGCAGCTAAATATTTTATTTTGACCATAAGAAAGGACAACAGATAGTATTTCACTGTCACTTTCAATAAACAAAAAAACTTACAAGAGTTATTAAGAGTTTTTTAATAAAATTACTGACCCCACACTTCTGAATACTGTTTTTTTGGTCCTAACTAAGAAAAATACGATAATTAAAACTTCACAAACTTAGTCTGCAAACACTGTGCAAAAGACATAATGAAACAGAAAACAGATAATGAGAACAGCTTATCCGCTTGTTAAGTGTGGCGTCATGCTAAGCGGCTTCCGGGTCCAAGCACTCCATCAAACTGTATGGGGAGACTCAACAAATGGTAATAATAAACATTTACAAAGTGATGTATTACTTCCCAAAATCACGATTGCAATATCTATGCCTAATATCCAATGGCCTGTAAGGGATTGATTTTTTTATAAATTATTCAAATATTGGTGTCCAGAGACTGTTGTGTACACTATGATTTTATTTAAAATTCACTTCAATGTGTGATATGACTAAAAAGTGGCCATGAACTAATATTTTCTCAATTCAAATGAGTAGCGGCTTGGAGCTGGAAACATTATTTCATACGTCACAACTTAACAAGTGGATTCCATTTATAATGCAAAACAATGATGTAAACAAAACGAGAATGGACCAACGAAAGAATTTCAAACCTCTACAATTTAACATCTATATTGTGGTTTGCATCTATCTATTATTTTAGACTGTGAAAGAATACCCTTGTTCAAGAAGACCTATTCATTGAGTTAGTAGTCATCAAACCATCTGATTAAGCTGTAACATGCAGTTAGAATAAAAGAATCAATGCCAGAACACTCATGCACATGCACTGCTGAGAAACCGGTAGATTGGTAACCAGCATACAGGCTGTACCCGAACAAGGATGAACTCAAGGACAGCACCAGTACCTTGAGCAGTGGTGAAAGGTACTGCTAGTCCAGAGCAGGTTGGGGTTGTGCTGGCTGGGTGGGGATTTGCTGAGCTGCTAACTGACTGACTAACTGTGTGAAGAACTGCCACCTGAGCTGGCTGACTAATAAGGTGGTGCTGCCCACTACTGGAAACCAGATGCATTACATTTCCTAAAAGGCACAACCACAGAAGAAAGTGTTAGGCCAGAGACTACACCAAACACTCAGAGAAAGAAGGCGTGCAGGAAAAGCGAAACCTATCCATAGCAGGCGGTGGATTATTACCATAAGCAGGTTATTCGGTTATTTATATGGAAGGCAATGGATACCTTGAATGGGCCGTGGCTGAGGGACAGGAACCTGGTGCAGCGGCGTCCCAGAGAGTGTGAGCTTGTTGCCCTGTAGCTGAAAGGTGACTGGTTTACTGCCCTGAGAGGATGACACCGGTCGGCCAGCCAGGGAGGCCAGCTGGGCAATACTCACCACTTCACCAGCTGTACATGTAAGAGAACAATGGAAATTATTTCTGGATTAACTAGTTAATCTCTCGATTTCCACTTGGTATTAACATATTAAAGGAAAATCCAATTCCAAGTGAGATGAAACGTATTACCATTTCCCCACTTTGCATTTGTGATCCCTGGTGTATAGATTACATTACAGTGATAGTTTACCCAAAGACTTTCATTTATTCACCCTCAAGTTACTCCAAAGCTTTATGAGTTTTTGTTGCACACTAAAAAACATTTGATTTGAAGAAAGCTAAAAGCCTGTAACCACTGAGGTTGTCACGATACCAATCTTTCAGTATTTGGTATCAATACTAGTGAAAAAACATTGTTCTTGGTACCAATTTCAGTTCAAAACCTCAAAACACCGTAAATCAAACAACACTTTTTAATTAAATAATTTGAGCAACACAGTTTAAAATGTTATCAAAGGCGATTTGTATTCATGCTACAAAACATGATTAGAATTCTGCTACACAGCCTAAATTGTTTATAAAGAGAGAGCATAAATCACATTTAAGTTGTCAAAGTTCTTGATCTGAAAATAAGTAGCATTAAGTACAGTTAATTACAATATAAACACATTTTTGTCATAAACAACATACAGTAGACCTATATGTCTAGTTTGATAAGCAGAGACCAATTTTAATTGATTACTTGAAACAGCTACTTCATTCATTTAGCAGAAAGATTTATTTTTCCATTTTGAATATTTGTTATGAAAACAAAGACTTTGTACTTCACATGTGCTCCAGGTAATAATTTCATTTAATCTGTAAAAACCTACGTCAGCACATTGTAGCAGGGCTCACATTAACTGGCAGAATATACATCTTTCATCTGAGCATTTCAGCTTCAAGCGCAGACTAAGTCATAATGTGAAAACAAAATACTCCATTAATTTTTTCCTAATACAGGCCAGAGTCATCATTTGAAACTTGTAAAAGGATAGACTTTGTATGGATGCCCATTAAAAACAGAACAGTGCACTCCCTGACCATCTTCAAGCCTACTTTTTTCCCATGCAGCTCACAGAAGTGCTGGCATGTTATATCTATGTTATATCCATGCTGCTATAGGTACGTTAAAAGACATTAGGTAACTAATAGTGATTTTAAAACAGCTTAAGCTAGTTCTGTATCTGAATGTTTGTCTGCAATGTCTGAGTGAGTAGCAAGCAGGGCTGGGCCAACAAACTATATCATATCGAATCACAATAAAATTTGTCACCATGACCACCTGAGCCGATTAATCGCACGACCAACATCTGACAGAGAATGTGCTAACAGAGCACCTCTACTGTCCAGCAGCACCACATGCTGACCTGCTGGAGCATCAACAGAGATCATTCACTGACCCACAGTCCACCTCTCTGCTCCAGGACAACCCACAGCAAGACTTTTGACAGATTAATACTATGAGTTTAAAACTATCAGGTGTAATTTAATGTGATTTTAAATAATTTAAACATTTAAAGAATGCAGTAAAAGTATATTAATTGTTTGTATTTACACTCACTGGCCACTTTATTAGGTACACCATACTAGTGTCGGGTTGGACCCCCTTTTGCCTTTGGAACTGCCTTAATCCTTGGTGGCAAAAATTTGGAAATATTCCTCAGAGATTTTGCTCCATATTGACATGATAGCATCATGCAGGATCCCAAAGGTGCTCTACTGGATTGCATTCTGGTGACTGTGGAGCCCATTTGAGTAGTGAACTCATTGTCATGTTCAAGAAACCAGTCTGAGATGATTCGCACTTTATGTCATGAAAAGTCATTCTCCTGCTGGAAGTAGCCATCAGAAGATGGGTACACTGTGGTCGTAAAGGGATGGACATGTTCAGCAACAATACTCAGGTAGGCCTTGGATACGATGTTCAATTGGTACGAATGGGCCTAAAGTGTGGCAAGAAAATATCTACCACACCATTCCACCACCACCAGCCTGAACCGTTGATACAAAACAAGATGGATTCTTGCTTTCATGTTGTTGATGCCAAATACTGACACTACCAATCAAATGTTGCAGCAGAAATCGAGACTCAGACACTATGGTGAGACTGCACGAATTGTAGACTCAGTTTCATGTTCTAAGCTGATAGGAGTGGCACCCGGTGTGGTCGTCTGCTGCTGTAGCCCATCCACCTCAAGGTTCGACATGTTGAAATACTCAGGCCAGCCTGTCTGGCACCAACAACCATGCCACATTCAAAGTCACTTAAATCACCTTTCTTCCCCATTCTGATGCTCGGTTTCAACTGCAGCAGATCATCTTGGTCATGTCTACATGCATTGAGATGCTGTTATGGGATTGGCTGATTAGAAATTTGTGTTGATGAGCAGCTGGACAGGTGTACCTAATAAAGTGGCCAGCGAGTGTATGCTGTCAATTACAGTTCTTTAGAATATTATATTTGATATCATAGAATCATACGTATATCATAGAGTATTGTTTAATCCATTTTTAAAAAATATATTCGTTTAACAGAACTCAAAGGTTTGAAACAAGTAAAGAGTAAATAAATGATGGCAAGTTAAATTTTATGAGTAAACTATCCCTCAAGACCGTTAAGTGCTCATTTACTTGTGTCCTACATCATTTTCACAAAACTTTCCACACAATGCATGAAGTACTACTTAATATATAAGCAAGTGAATGAAAGCATGTGGACCACAGATAGACTTGATCATAACCTTTGTCTTTCAGTACAGCTTAGTAAAGAATTAATATATTTTCTTGATGTGATGTTCCAACAACTAGCTTTTAACAATTTTTACTCAAGCAACATGTTCAAATGCATTCTTTCTACCTCTGTAAATGTTTGAAAACATACAAACTAAAACATTTTAAACTTTAACGATTATACTAAATGTAAAACTTTGATGGAACTAAAAATGCATCTTTATACAAGATGTAAACAGAGCCATTGTTTGTAGCCAAACATGTTTTGTAAAAAAGGAAATAAACTTACATGGCAAACGAGCCTGCATATCTGGGCTGAGCAGGACCCTCTGAGTCATGACGCTGCTTGGTTGAGGAGGTTGAGGAGGAGGAGCAGCTGTGATGGTGGGTGATGCTGAAGGGCGTACCGTCACAGGCTGGGGGGCTGGCGGCCTGACAGCAGGTGCAGAAGGGATGGTACTAGGAGCCAGCGGAGCTCTTGGTGCAGTGACAGGAGCAACAGGACAAACTGAAATGAGAGTAGAAAGTTATTCTCTCCCTTTATAATGACACATGAGATAGACATATGACACATCACATGAGAAAGACTTGCTGATCAGTATGTGAGCTGACCTTGAGTTGCTGGCTGGGAGGGAGCTTGGGAAGTGGTCACCTCTGTGATTAGAGGCTTTGGAGTCTGAACCGTGGTGGTGGTGGTGGGGGGGCATGGAGGACGAGGGCTGTTTGCTGTTGAACGTCCATCAGTCTTAGGAAGAGGCTGAAGCATCCTGCAGAGAAGCAAGAACATGCTCACACTTAATTTAAAGATGTGAACACATAATAGGTCTAAAACGCACTGCTTATTTTCCAGTTTTATACACTATACCTGTTGACCTTCATGCGAACAGGCCTGGGTCTGGGAGGAGGATCAGGGGACTCCATGATTTCCTGAATAAGTTGATGTGTTACCTTCCTCTGAGGCAGGAAAACATCTGCCTGGTATCTTGACACACGGTGTTCCAGGCCAACCAGGTCAAACATGAATAAGTCACAGCGCTTTTAAAAGAAACATTTTTTTTTTTTATAGTAAACTTAACTGAGGGTCCAAGAAAAAAACAAAACAACACAACCTTAGAAATTTTCTAAACACTGAAATTTGTAAAAATGTGTCACTTGATAAAATCCACTGTAGGTATTAGGGATGTACAGTATATTCGGCCACCAAATGTGCATTTACGGTTTTAGCCAAAATATTTTTACCACTGAAACAACACAGCTGAAACAGTATGTTGTGATGATGCAAACAGAAACCACGGCTTGCACGTGTTGTCTGAAGCAGCAGGTTTGCAGTGTGTCTATTTGCTCCGTTCTGATCCTCTGCACTCCCATCCTGAGTGTACTCGTTCTGTGTTATAAAGATCATTCCTTGAATGCGGAAAAAAAGCAGTATGTATGCGAAATGATCCAGACTGCGATGGATGTGGAAAACCCGGGGTGTTTCACTTGCAAGTGCAAGCAGAGCTGAAGCAGTGTGCGCGCAGCCCAGGGGTAGAGCAGAAGCAGTGCTATATTGATACTTATACATTATCAAACTAGTGTGCAACTTAAGCAAAACCGATACTAAAATTGTTGGAAATTTGGTTTTGTAGTACGGGCCCAAACAAATTTTTGTTGCATTTTTTAATAGTTTAAGTTCATTTGATTGACTATATAAAAATCTGTGAATATTATTGATGCATTTATTGAGTAAAATACTATTGCTACTTTTACTGTAAAAAGTCCCCATTCCCAGAAGTGATAACCCATTGTTGCAATGTGTTTTTTTAATTGCAATGCCTTGATTTTAGTAAAGTCATAAATACAATGGTACTAATAATTGTCATAATTTATTTTGGTGTTTTGGTTTCGGCCTTGGTTTTCACTTTTTCGCTCTTGGCCAAGAATTTTCATTTCAGTAGTAGGTCTACTTCGTTGACAGGGCTATATGTCACTGTAATTTGCAGTGACATATACTGTTAAGGAAAGTGACAAATACTGTGAAGGAAATGATGGAAAGCAGAAGATAAAGAAGAAGAAGAGTCTCAAATGAAGCCAAAGAGAAAGATAATTTGTATAGTCATTTCAGCAAAACACTAATTTTTTGAATATCCCGATGCCTAGGGGTCGACATGGTGGCGCAGTGAGTAGCACAATCACGTCACAGCAGGAAGGTCGCTGGTTCGAGCCCTGGCTGAGTCATTTGGCTTTTCTGTGTGGCGTTGGCATGTTCTCCCCATGCTACGGGTCCCCCCACAGTCCAAAGACATGCGGTACACAGGTGAATTGAATAAAAACTAAATTGGCCGTAGTGTATGTGTGTGAATGAGTGAGTATGGGTGTTTCCCTGTACTGCATTGTTTATAATTCACTGGTTTTGCCACTGACTGTACATCAGTAAAACGTCATTATAGAATCATGGTGAATTGTGGGATTAAGTAAGTACACTTGAATATATCCACTTTGGACATCCCAATAAATGTCTTGTCAGGTGATTCAGGACAGATACTGCTTTCAGGACTACTAGACACTTTTATACAAATTCAAGACACCCCTGATATAACTACATAAGCAAAAGTAAAGCTTTGGTAATTGCTTGTATTTACTTACCTCAAAAGGTGAAGTCTCAAGAGCCTGCTGAGCCAGTGAAGCAGTAGAATAGATGATGTCCTTTGTGATGAAAGGAGACTGTATGGGCCTTGGATCAAACAGGTTTGGGTGATTACACACCTTCCGCAGCTGCATCAGGATGTTGATCACAGACATGAAATGACCACTGGCTAAAGTCTCTCGTGTCCTAGGAGTATATGATGTGGGAAACAAAGAAAAGATTAATAATTAGGGGGAAAAGTATTATGCGACGTATTAACAAAAATTAACCAATCAACTATCCAAGAATAGAGCTTGCAAGTTACCATCATTGTCTTTCTTTAACCCCCATTGATGTGTGCTTGCCCTAGTTACTTACGAGGCCTGAGCCATGAAGTCATCATAAAGAAAGCGCTGTCTTTTGGAGAGTCGACAACGCACAACATGCTCATATTTTTTAGGCATTTGTTTCTCCACATCTGCTTTAATTCTTCGCAGCAGAAAAGGTCTTAGTACCTAGACAGACACAGAGACACAGCAAGATTATGTACAGCTGAATGTTTTAATATATATTACTTCAAACAGACCACAATTAAACAAAAAATGTTACTTATTTCATCCATAAATGCAATAAATGAGGCTCTACCTTGTGAAGTCGTTTGACCAAGCCCTCGTTGTACTCCTGGCTCCCTTCAATCATGCCAGTGAGCGGGTTTGAGAACCACTCCTTAAACTCACGATGGGATTGGAACACGTGTGGCATGAGGAAGTGCATAAGAGACCACAGCTCCATTAGGCTGTTCTGGAGTGGGGTTCCTGTGAGCAACAACCGCCTTTGACTGTAAGGAAATAAACAAACATTACATCTCATTAAATGGGTTTTGCACATAAAACAAAAAAGTACAAAAATGAGCAGAGGCCTGTTGCTAAATTTGCAGTTGGTTTTAGCAAACTCTGAGTTTTGGGCTCAAGAAGGTGGGTTGATTTTGATCGGGGTTCGTTAACACATTAACTTACACGACGCGGCTAACTTGCTGCTGAGAAAGTTTTATTCTGGGTTAGAGAGTGCAATCTTAAACTGAGACAATCAGCTGTGAGTAAAGTCATTTATATATGATGCAATAAAGCCACTCCCAATACCTGTTCATCTATCCTTATAATTTTAATAATAATAATTCGAATAATTCAATCTAATTTGGGGTGCGTCCCAAATCGCATACTCATGCACTAAAATACGCCATTATGTAGTATAAACAGTGCATTCACACTGGAAACTCTGAAAAGAATAAATGCACAATAACAGCACCAGATGATGCACTTATTTAACCGGTAAAAAGAAGTGTGGAATGATGGACACATCACACACTCAGCTGCCTCAGCTTTGCTCATGTAGTGGAAGAGGCGGGGCTATCGAGCACTCATGTTGGATTACTTTATTTATTTTGGTTTGTGAAAGCAGTATTCTCCTACAAGAGTGATTATAGTGCCTCCTGAAGGTGAATGCAGTTATACTTACGGCAGGTGTGATTTGGTACTAATTTGGCAACCGTCAAACGTCATCAGGTAAATGGTTTGAATTTCCGCTTAGTAAAAAAAACCTTTTCCATTTGGGATGACACTACATACATATACTCTGCTGTTGAGTGTGTAAGTGCATAAGTACATAGTACATAAGTGCATAGTGTGCCATTTAGGATGCAGCTTTTCTGTGAGTTTTGTTCAACATGCCTCTGTTAATCAATGATCAAGCCCATAACAGATACTGTTTTCAAGTACCTGTTAAAATTGAGCAGGCTTTGCCAGCGCTGGGACTTAAAGTTCTTGATGTTCTGGGCTTCATCCAGAATGAGGTACCTCCAAGACTTGCGTCTAAAAGCCTGATGATCTTGCAGTACTAGCTTATATGAGGTGATGCACACATGGAAAGCATTGGGTTTGGTCCAGCCCTGACAAGAAGGGAAAAAAGAAACAAATCTAAAATCAAGATGACTGAAAAACTAAATTAAACCACAAGAGAGTTCATTTTATTTTGTAATTTATATTGTCATTAGTGTAATAATTACTTGTCTCTTCAGTTTGCGCTCCTTCTGACTGCCATAATAGGTGAGGATTTTGAATCCTGGGCACCAGCGCTTCAACTCCATCTCCCAGTTGAGCATTACACTAGTTGGCACAATGATCAGATGTGGACCCCAGTTACCTATAAAAGCAAGCCTGTTATAAAATGGCGTACACCCACTATGTGCTCAACACAGATTATAAAGTATTATGTGGACTTTTTACCCTTTACACATGCTAGATGAGCTAAAAGAGCGATGGTCTGAATGGTTTTGCCAAGCCCCATTTCATCTGCAAGTATGCCATTGAGTTTCTTCTCATTCATGGTGACCAACCAATCCAGTCCAATGTGCTGGTACTCACGCAAGGTACCATAAAGCAGGAACGGAATTGGTGTTTTGACCTTGTTTTAAAAAGAAATCAAGCAACTACCGTTAACAATACTGCAACTGATAAAGTGTTCTGCGGAATCTGAGGACTTGCAGAGCTACCTTTGTTGTTGCCAGTGTATATCCTTTAGGTTGAAGGCTCTCAGCAGTAGCAGCAATATGGCTTATTTCTTTCTTAGGCCGAGGAGATGTTGGTACAGAAGGACTCTGATCACCCTCTCTCAGCAAAACCTCCATTCCTTCTCCTCTATCATCCTCATCATCACTCTCCTGCACATTATCATGCTCATCTTCTTCCTCAGTATCTACAGCTGCTTGAGAATCTGAAAATTCAATGGATCATAGTGGGAAAAGCTGATGATGTGCTGTCTTTATTTACTTCATACCACAACTAATCGGTGCAAGTGGCTCCCTCATCATACATTTTAGCTCACCTGAGGAGGAGCCACTATCATCAGCACTGTCCTCTCCCTCGGTCTCTTCCTCTGCCTCCTCTTCAGTTCCTTCTGACTCCTCTGAGGAGTCTGCTGATGCTGAGGGCTCCTCAAAATCAGAGGCATACGCTCCTCTGTATTTCTCTAGGAGCTCTTCCATGCTCATCTCCCCTGTGAAACAAAAAACACAAGTGAGTACTCCTTAACTCATAATTAAACTGTTTGAAAGGTTCATGCTCGGTATGACTTCAAAGGATGAAGGATTTTCTAAAAGGAATTACTAATATGAATGATTAAAATTATAGTTTGGTCAGCTAACATCTTTAGAAATAGAAAGACATCTCTTAAGTCTCACACTTTTGAGCTGTTCCATCTCCATTTAAAAAAACAGTACTTAATTTACCCTCTTTAGCAAGATCATCCAGTTCCTCTGTATGGTCTCCCTCGCCTTCAATAACTTCCTGGGCTTCAATGGTTTCTTCTTCATCTTCCGCTAAAGAGAAGCAAAGGTCAACTTAAGCTGCATATTTCCATTTATATTAATATGACTCTTGAGTTAAGAGTAAAACGCTACTAACCATCTTCTTCATTGGCACTGAATTCTTTGTCTTCATCTTCAACTGTTAAAGATGAAGCATCTGACTCCTCCTCCTCCTCCTCGGATTCAACATCCTATGGAATTAGAAAAAATATTTTAATGTGTGTGAACTGAAAAAAAAAGTGATCACTTTAACCAGAGACTGTTTAACAGAGGCTACCCCCAAACAATACTGCTGAAAACACTGCATATGACTACTGTGATGGAGTTGATCCTTGAAGATGGCTTTACCTGGGGAAGAGTTAAAGTACTGAGTAGCTGGTCAAGAGGCAGTGTGCTCTCCTCCCTCAGTAACTCAATCTCTCGCTTCTGTGTCTCTGCATCATTCCCCTCCTGTTGCTCCTCAACATCTATAGTCTCTTCGTCATCCTCTTCCTCACAAGGGGGCTCAAAGTCTCTATCTGCAGGACAAAAAGCCACAAGCTAAGCTCAGTGAAAACTTGTTTCATGTGATCAAAAACACACCATTTCTAGTTCAGATTTTCAGTTCAGTTTTATTACAGTAACTTTATCTAAACACAGACAATAAACCAAAAGCCAATCCTCACCATCCTCATCAACAGGATTAGGCTGTGATTGTTTAGAGGCAGCTGCTGTGTCTGAACTCTCTACAGGGGCGCCTTGCAGGGACTGACTTAACAAGTCTGAGTAACGCTCTGTCTGACCCACAATGAAATCCAGCTGAAGATCTAGAGCCTTCTTCCGCTTCTCCTCCAGTCTGGACTGTTGTTTATATTGGACCACCTGTGTACAGCAATTAGCGCGGATCAGATGAAAGCGTCAATCACTGTTCTTACAGCAACAGATTTCATAGAGATGGCAACAGGAATTCCTATAAAAAGGCACCTTTTCAACACTGCTCCAGAAGGCACGGACCTCCTTGGCAATAGAAGAAGCAACTCTTCTCAGTTTGGCCTGCTCCTCACGTTTTGCTCTCTCCTCCTTCTGCCTCAGCTCCTCATGGTGGCGCATCACCATTCGCACAACCTAAAAACATGTTGAGATTTTTGAAGAGTCCTGAAACACTAGATTACATTTTGAGAGTGTTTAATTGAGATGTTTCTTTTACAATAGACAATGCTTGATTCTGAATCTTGAATCTCTTAATTTCATCTATAGAAGAAAGCTGTCTATTTTGATGCATTTTATGTCATTCTCAACCTCTATTGAAGACATTGATGGATACAGTGTAGCTTATGAAAAACACAATCATTGATATGTTTGGGTCTCATAAATATTTATGCTTAATACTAGGGTAACACGCTTTCTTATATAAAAAGAACATATGCTAATTTCCTATGGCAGACACTTAAGGTTGGGATACACCAAGCCAAAGCTAAACAATTAGCAGAGACTAAAAGCAACGATGTTGTCACCATGCATTTGGTCTTGTTTGGACCAAAAGCTGCAATGAACACACCAAACAGATGGCAGCAAACTAAAACAAAAGTGTGCATTCTGCATCTGTGTGAGGGGAGAGGAGAGTATCTTTACACTCCCGCAGGTGGCAGTAATCTGCTTTCTCATTCCATGAAGGTAAACCAGAACATGAAATGCGCACATACAAAGTGTAAACAAAGCTGTATTTAGTACCATTATCACAGTGCTTGCCACTAATCAAGTAGGGATTCGCTCGTGCAAATTATGTCTAAGGATCTAATAATCCATATCGTTTGCAAATATTTGAGAAATGTAGCAAAATTACACCTGGCTTCTTTGTGTTCCCTCTTGACTTGAAATGTTTACGTTACTGCTTCAGACAGTGGTCATTCTATATGCTGAATCAGGCCAACCCAATATAATTTTAACCTGAGGACAGAGAATATGTGTGGAACACACTAAACAAACTACCTGGAACCAACCGGTCTTCACAGACCTTTAATAATACTGATCAAACAGGTTACATTAAGAAGGCTTAAATATAAATATTCAAAATTAATAATTATATATATATATATATATATATATATATATATATATATATATATATATATATATATATATATATATATATATATAAAATATATATATAACAAATGCAACTGATTGTGTATTTACAAAACAATATATTTAATAGGGCTGGGCTATATTGCAAAAAATGATCACAATATTATGTTTCATATCATCCGATATCAATAATTATTGAATATTTTTTAACAATACATTTAGGAATATTAGGATTTAACCATTTTATTTAATTTACCAACATTAAGGCAAATAGTTTTAATAGTCAAAAACAAAAATATATAATGCTCTTTATAATAAAATAAACATAAGTGTTAAAAAGACTTACATTTGATAAATAAAATGTTACGTGTGTGCAATGGTAAACTGTAAACGCTGAACAATCAAAGCAAACTTTAAGGTAGATCAACATCTGTAAGTTGAGAATAATAATGATACAGTAAACCTCAAACACTTTAAACAAAACAAATTATGATAATCAAACCTGAGCTTTCAAGTAAAGGAACCAATCATCATTATTCAAATACATTACAAATTGTGACTGCTAAAACATCTTTCCGATGGGGAGCTTGTGGCTGGGATGCACATAAAAAGAAACCAAAAAGCCACTTTGGCGACATCATTTTTTATTTACAATCTCCTTGCTGCTGCTATACGGCACTCATTTTTTTACGCGTGCTGTTATTCTGACATGAAGTAAAGAGCGTGAGTGCATGGATTCCTTAACCATTTACAATGGGCTTTGCACTCCCCTGGCGTCTCTCGTAACTAGGTGACCATCAAGCATTTTCTCAGAGGATGCCAAACGGACATCCAATGAGGCAGCTCCGATGCAATTTAATGGAGAAAAGTAAAAAGCACTGCAGTGTTTGGGTGCCTTGTGCTTGTCTGAGGTAATTAGTCTGCTGTTATTATTGAAATCTGTATATCCCATACAAAGTATGAAGCAGATTGGTTAGTTCTACTCTCGGTGCACTCGAGGCATGCGAAATAGTTGTTGATGTTTTTAACTAGGTGCGGCTGGAAAATGCACTTTATTCCCTCTCCCCCTTCTACGCTCTAGACTACTGCACTCATTTTTGCAGTTTTTCAGACCTTTGCTGAAAATCTCAAGGTAAACTCACAACTCTTTAATTATCCCAACATTTCCAAATTCAAAGTACATATTTGAAATATAGACAGCCTTAAATTGAACACGTACCTTTCGTGCAACTCCTCTTTTCCATCGCCTCTCTTGTGCAAAGTCTGCGGAGAGCCACTGCATTTCCTCACAGAGGTAATCCCAGTGATCTTTAGGCCGTACTGGTTCTGTTATACGAGACAGACGTTTCAGGGACCAAAAACCTTCACGTTTTAGTGCAAGGGTCCGATGTTCTATTTCTGCTTCCTGTTAAAAGTGAAAAACAAAAAGTTTGACCTCTTGTAATAGCAAATCAGTGTATTTCAGTGAAGTAAATGCTGTAATGCGTTTTCTCTCACATGCTTTGCCAGTTCTGCCAAGTCTGTATGCTTTGGGGTTGATTTTGGTGTGGTTGTCTGCTCTGACTGGGAACACTGGGAGGAAGTGGAGGGCATGTTTTTGCCATGAGAGTTGCGTATAGGTGAGGCTCTGCCTGTATGAGAACGAATCCAGTCACTAGATGAGGGAGACGGAGATGAACATGGCACAGGGGAGGTGGAAGGAGTTGAGGCTGCTGTAACCTTGCCTGCAATCCACTGGCAAACCTTGGGGCAGACAAATAAAACAGTGTATCTGGTTGCATGTCTGCACTTTATTACTCAGACTAGAGAACAAAGGAGTGACAGAGAGCCCAAGAAGAGATAAATGTGCTTCATAAATTGTCTAGAAGAACATCTTGGTGAGCAAACATCTTATAACCTCTCTCCTGGTTTCTAAATAACACATGCTACACTGGATAAAATACTTCCTTACACTCAGCTCTATTTTCTTGTTAAACTGAACATTTTATCATGGTTTACTCATCCTTTACTTGTTCAAAACCCGTTTGACTTATTTTCTTCTGTTGACCTGAAAGATGTTTTGAAGAAAGCTGGAAACCTCGAACTATCGACTTTCATCGTATGTCTTTCCTATTGGACACCAATGGTTCTTTTTCTGCTCTTTTCACAAAATAAACTCAAAGGTTTGAAACCACTTCAGTGTGAATAGATCATATTTTTGTGGTGAAATATCCCTTTAAGTTAAGTTACAGTGGAAAGGAAAAAAATAAGCTTGTAAGTTAAAGCAGTGACAGACAGATATATATTGCATGTCAATTGTCTGGCCATTTCTGGCATCAGCCAGAAAATTTGCCTCAGCTGACTGAACGGTAGATTTACTTTCACTGTTAGTGAATTGATATAATGTGTAAAATGTGTGTTTATTTTTCTAAATGTGTTTTATTACACTTAACACCAAAAAATAAAGGGATCAGCCTTTGCAAAACACATATCGGTCAATCACTTTTTGGAAAAAACAGGATCATCGCATCAGCTTGCAACGATCAAATCTGGTGGATGCCTGACACCTCTTACCTTCAATAACAAGTCTTGTCTGTCTGTCTTGCTCTGCCCACGCTGGAAAACACACATGGCTCAATATACAGCCAAGAAGTGCACTGGTATCAAACTGTGGCTTAGATATTTTATACAGTCTCAAAAACATTTGAAAAATGAACACACTTTGCTGACTACCTGTGATGCTCACTGTGGAGAAGTGAGACTTCTCTCCTCCGTCTCTAACGGCCGCACCGGTACACACACGCACACATCACTTACCTGCATTCCTTCCTCCTCCGTCAGCTGTGTAATGAAGAGTGCACGCGTAAATTCACCAGCATACAGTCATCCCTCCAGTTTCATTTCTCCCCTCCAGCCTCACACGAAGCATACACTTAAACACACACATTGTCTTCGTGTTTTTGTTTGTTTGTCTGTCTGTTTGTTTGTCTAGGGGGTTCGGCCAAGCCAAGCGAAGGGATGGCGCGCGCTTATTACATCAGAAGCCATGGTGGTTCGCGCGCTGAACGTCTGACCGTACCATTTGTGTTGTCTGTGGGTACAACCAGCATTGTTGTTTGTCCTGTTTTAAAGGAAAGAAGTTAATGGGTGTATGTATTTCATGTTATATGTCGTATGTGTCTGTTAAAGCACACGTGGATATTTAATGTTTAAAGAGATGCCATTTAAGGCGAGTTTAAAGGAAGTATATTTTATTTACCTGAATGGCTGGCGTCAATCGATGGGCGGAGTCTGTCGTATAAAGAAGGACGCCAGACTCCAGCTCGGGGTCAGTTTATCTGGCGAGCGAGCGTGCCGTGGCAGAGCCATGAGTTTCTCAGTAAGTAGATACGATATACAGTGGTTACGGTTTTGATTGTTTTGTGTTGTATGTATCCGTCTTTAGATTTGATACTTTGCATTTTATATATATAATTTGTTTTTGGTGTCAGGCCTCCTAGTGGGCCCACTCTGGGTTCACAACTTTACAACATCGCAGTTGGTGTCAGAAGTGGCGGCCGCCCAGAGGACAGATGATGATGAGGAGGGGGAGGCAGGGTCTATGATCCGCGGTGAAGGACGCAGCTTGGCGTAGGAGAGGCAGCTACGGAGCGTCCCAGCACCGGTGAGCCTTCTACTCGGTCCAGTGAGGGCATGGCGAGTATGATGTGGGATTTCCTTGAGGCGCAGCAAGCAAAAGACAAGTGTGTTCGTGAGGTGTGAGTCGCTACGGCCAATGGAGCAACGCCATAGCCCAGTAGAGTATCCACGGGGGAGACTTCATACCCACCACCGCAGTTTCATCACTCCAACTCTAACGGACGAGTCGTCCAGAAACTCCGTTACCACCCTTGAAGGCAGATGACGACATCGAGAATTATCTTGAGACCGAGAAAACCCATACACTGATCTGTTATGCTGTCAACAAGGACACAAAAAAAGCATCGGTATGCCCTGCTAGGAAATAAAAACTAACTGGTTTTTGTTATACACCAAGAGAGGGCGATGCTAAAATGTTGGACATTAGCCGCGTTTCCACTCTCGCGCCTAATGCGAGCGAGCCAAGGCCAGTTGCGTTTCCACTGTCACTTCCGGGGCCTGATTGGGCCAAAGCGGGGCTTTCTCGGGGCTAGCGGCTGGCCTTTTTCAGCCTACCTTGGCTGAATACCTTGGGCCAGCTGGGGCTTCGGGGCGGAGTGAATGAAGAGGCGGACTTTGCCCGAGTCTGGTAAAGTTGCATGCTGTCATTACACCGATCGTACATGAGTACATGCACTAAATAAATAAGGGAAAGGGAACTTGTAGCTGGTCAGTTTAAGATGGGCTATTCCATAAAACGCCTTTATAGGCTAGGGGTCTTTTGCTTATGATCACCCTTGTTTCCATTTTAAATGAAATGAAATGCTATTTCATATAATAAAGTTTTAACTTAAAAGGGACTTTTCTTTGCTGCGTCCTGTTTAATTACGCATAATAATCTTTAACCCCCATTAAAGACACAGCAGCCAGTAAAGATTGTCAAGTTTAAATTTGTGATTGTATGTGACGCGTGAGACCGGGCAAAAGAACGCTTGCTTGACAACTCTGATGCCGCAAGCGGCTTTTTTTTGTTTTGTTTTTTTGGGAGATCATACACAATATGAACACAACAAAGACATTACTTTACAAATGACGTGTCCACTTTTGTAGGCTCAATAATAGTGTCATATCTCGATTAAAATAGCCTAAGCTATATTGAAATTTAAGTAATTACAAATATCGGATATAATAAACGCATTAAATAAACCAATATAAAACCAACAAAAGCTATGACAAAGTAGGTGTATATACAATACATAAATTAAACCGTTTTTAAGCCATAACTTTTTTTTTTCATTTTAGAAAGACCTATCTGAAAATGTTTTTCTTTCTAAAAGCAGTAACCGCCAGAGGAGGTTTAAAATATTATTTATAAAGACCTTGGATACGATGATATTAATCAAATTGTGCAATTGTTTTTTTTTTTTTTTTTTTTTTTTGGGGTGAGTGAAAGCAGAAATTACCTTTTACGAACTCATTGGAGAACTGCAAATATAAAATGTGTTCTATGTACTCAAAGCGTTAAGTTTTTATATGATGTGGTAAAATTACATTCTTAAATTTAGACCATTTTTAATGAATAGCTGCTGAGTGCAACGAATCATAGGCTAGACTATATTTTATTGCTTGCTCTTATGTGCTGAAACGCATAACACTTTCCTTAAGATCACCAAATAATATGCAACATCCTTAAATAAAGGGGAATTACCTTTTTAAGTGTCATATAGCCTAGGGAAAACATGTTTTAGGTCTCTCCAAAAAAAATCATCTTCGCCAGTTAAAGCCAGGAGAAAAGGTACTGTTACTTTTACCCACATCCACCAACAAACTTCTGGTGAAATGGCAGGGGCCATACGAAGTGACAAACATGATGGGGCCAGTCACTTTTATGAGATTCTCCATCCAGAAAAGAAAAATCGACAGGTTTACCACATCAACCTGCTGAAGGAGTGGAGACAGACAAAGAAGGAAGCGGAGAAAGTATTGATTGTGAGAGAGGTGAAGGAGGATGAAGATGAACATGCTGAGGAGATTGTTACAGCCGAGACAAGCTGCTAAGCTAAAGCTGGATCACCTAGAGGAGGGCAAGAAACACGAGTTAAGAGGTACTCGATGCTTACCCGTCATTGTTCCAGGAGAGGCCAGTAAGAACAGAGGTAACATCCAGCTGACAGCCACAACACCAAGACAACGACCAAATTGTGTTCCTGAAAAACTGTTAAAGCCACTGAAGGAGAAACTAAAAACCATGAAGCAATTGGGAGTAATTGAACCATCGTCATTTGAGTGGAGCAGTCCTATAGTCATTGTCCCAAAAATGATGGATCTTTAAGGATCTGTGTGGACTTCAGGAAACTTAATGCTCAATCCAGGTTCAATGCTTACCCCATGCAGAGGATCGATGAGTTGCTGGAGAGAATAGGGCAGGCCTGCTACATAACTACACTGAATCTGTGCAAAGATTACTGGCAGTTTCCCCTTCATCAAAACTCCTCACTGCCTTTAGAACCCCTCTTGGCCTCTATATCAGTTTACTGAACTTCTGTTTGAGTTACATGGGGCATTTGCAACATGCCAGCGCCTCATGGACCGTGTTCTCCAGGGTTGTGAAAGTTTTGCGTCTGCTTGCCTAGATTACGTGGTAATATCACATGTGGGTGGACCATCTGAAGCGGGTAAAACAGGCCCTGGAGAAAATTCAAGGAGCGGGTCTGTCCTTAAATGTGACTAAGTGCGAGTGGGGACTGAAAGAAACCAACTACCTGGGGTACAGACTGAGCAATGGTGGACTCCGACCACAGGTGGACAAGGTAGAAGCAATTCGGAGGAGCCAAAAACCTAGGACCAAAAAGAAGGTACATTCCTTCCAAGGATTGAGCTGGTACCGACGCTCCATCCCCGACTTCACATCGACAGCAGCACCCCTAACAGACTTACTCACTAAAGAGATGAAGAATCCAATCGTTTGGACTGATGCCTGTGGACTACCTTAAAAGAGAGGCTATGTACACATCCTGTGTTAAAGAGCCCTGATTTCTCTCAGATTTATGATGAGTGGACTCGTCATATAGAGGGATTGCAGCGTTTGGTTAAGTTTTGGTGAAACTTATTTTTGCAAACCTTTTACAAAAAAACAAAAAACCTTTTTTGATCCACATCTGTTGTGATGCTGCGGAAGTAAAACATTATTTTGGTATAAATGTCAGTTGAATAAAATAACTGAAATGCAGATTATCATGTGTGTTTTTTTTATTGTTGTCTACAATATAGAAAAAGGTAGGTTATAGTTTTATAAAACTGATCAAAAATATTTATAGAAATAAGAGACCTATTAAAGGGGATAATACTGTAAATTAACATTTGTTTAGTTTTTTTTTTAAGCGGGGCTTCAGTTGCTGTTGCTTTTAAAGTGCCCTGTAACGGGAGAACCGCATCCACTACTTTCTGGTTGGCATGTAGTTCAAGCTCACATGCATTTTGTGTAGATAAACACAACTTGTAATATGACATTTTCATATTGTCTCTAGGCTTTGATTAATTTTATTTATAATGCGTTGTGTAGAAAACCTACATGCCTCACGTCAGAGGCAGTTCCATTTTAAATGGTACACTGGGTGAACCACCTGCTTTTAGAAATGTACTAGAAATAATAATAATAATAATATTATTATTATACAATTATTATTCTAAATGTATAACAGAAATCAATCCTACATGTAGCCTAACTGTAAAAAATGTAAAGACACTACTGGAGTGATGTGCTAAGATCTCTTAAGAAATCTTTTGCTTTAATATTAAAGACAATTCTATAGAATACAAAAAAATATCTTATGTAATTATCTGTTGTCTTAGACCCGTCTTATGGCTGAGAATTAAGTCTTACCTCCCTAATTCATCATCTCTCCTTTCTGCTTCATAGCCATATAGTCAAAATAAGATCATCATATTATAACTTTAGTTTTGTCGACTTGCAAAGCTCGCTGTGTACCGACACCTCTGCATAAAAGTTACTCCGGTTTCATAGTAAGTGGTGTGTATTTTATCAGCGTGCATGTTAACAACCATATTCACACCAGGAGCAGAACAGAGCGTGAGGCGCATGTATGCGTCAGTTTGCTTTCACCACCGTTGTTTTGGTTGCGCTTGGAGAATAAAAACTTGTGCATGCAAAATACGCCAAATGTGAATGGCCTCTAACGTCTTTATTCGGGGATTACTACTTTAAATTAATTTACACTTGCATAAAGTAAAACGTATCTCAAAGCTTACTGGGGCTCGTTTTCTCCTCGTGCCACCTCCCCAGCAAGATGCCGTCCTGGGCATCGACCATATTGCTCATGCCTACATACGCCACTGCTTACACTACTTTAAATGTTTACTGTGTTAACCAATATTGATGGTCATTTTTAATAACCCAACAGCGTTGATTTAATTGTTTTCTGAATCCTGTCATACTTTTATCAACACCATTTTTAACAAGGCTTTAAATCTAACACCAGAGTGACCCGGTGGTACCTCACATTACAGCGTTTCCAGTTCAAGATAAGTCATTGCCCTGGGAGGAAAAATTTAGTAGCCGACTTCCTGTCCAGGTTTCCGGACAGTACGCGGCTTGGAGAGGGGGAGGATAATGTGGAGAAGTGAGACTTCTAGTGAGATTGTAACTAAACATGCCATCAAACACACACAAATATATATATATATATATATATATATATATATATATATATATATATATATATATATATATAAATAAAAATAAAAAAATCACTGCCACATATCTGATAAAGTTGTAATGTGAGTTAATAACTCCTTTTTTTTTACCTTATTCGCTGTTGGATTGGGCACAGCATTACTGTCCTCATTTTGGACCTCTAAAGAGCTATCAGCCTCTCCGTCGCTGCTTTCTTCCACAGAAGCATCTAGAGGGTCCAGGATGGCGTGCTGAGAATCTTGCACTGTTGACAAAAGTTTGTCTGGTAACTGTTGCTGCTCCAAATCCAGGGCACCCCCTAAAGATATTAAATCTTGGAGTGGTTTGCCATCTGAAGACTGTTTACACTGATTCCCCACAGGGACAATATCAGACACAGGACCCCAGACACTTCCAGGAGATGGAGTAAGGTGGCTTTCTGAATTATGGAGTTTCACTGAAGTTGATGAAGTGTCAGCAGAGGATTCCTTTTGAAGTATCAAAGCTCCTTTTGAGCTGTTCTGTGAAAGTACATTAGAAGTGGAAACAGTCCGGGATTGAGAAAGAGTGTTAGACACAGGGTAGTCAGCAGGTAACATAACATCCTTTAAGTTGGAGGATGCAGCTGTATCAGTTTTAGCAAGGCACTCTGAAACTTTGTTCGATTCATCACTAGGTGATTTATCCAGGATAGAGGAGTTCTGCTTTGTTGCAATCCTAGCAGACAGGGAAGAAGGTTGTTTAAGGGAAGTTCTGTCTCCCTTCTTTAAGATCAGTAGCTTTGGGTCAATCGTGCCCAGTGAAATTAACGACACACCTGGGGTGTTTTCCACCACTACAGATTCTTGCTGATCATGCACAGAATCAAGTGTAACATCCAGCACTGTTGACGATAACCCTGTCATTGTTTTTGCAAGAGTGGGACTTGAATCATTATTTTGTTCGACAATAGCAGATACCTCTTTTTGTGCAGAGGGCATGATGGTTAATTCTTCGGTGGATTTGAGTGTAGCTGGATGAGACCCTAGATTACTCTGGACTTGTAAGTCTTGCGTCAATGTTTCCATTGGTTCCTGTTCTTTGTCAGTTAACAGCAGCTTAACATCACTGTGAATGGCAGCTGATGTAAAGCAGGGCACAGTGCATTCATATACAGCAACAGTTGACTGGGATTCAGGGCACTGCACCAGAGACTGCTCGCTAACCTCCATCTCGGCATCCTCAGGCTGTCCATCTATCTCACTTACAACCAGCCAGGTATCCTCCATGTCTGGCTGCATTAAAATACCTACATCAATCAAATCTTTCACTTCAACAGCATTGAGAGCCTCTGCATTCATTTCCTGCCTCTCCTCCTCATTCACAATATCCAGTGTGTCGTTCAGGCAAATCTGAATCTGTGAGAGTTTATGGTCTGTTGGAATGGACTCTTGTACTTGTTGAACCAAACAGTCAGAAAGATTTGGCTGGTCTGATTCTAACCCCCCTGAAGTCACACAGTTCTCAGCATGGGTGAGCAGTATGCTCCCATCCTGTTGGTAATTTGAGGACATGGATATTTTTATTTGATTGGCACTGTCATTCTGTTTCAAAATCGCATCAGAAGAGCCACAACCCATGACCTGTGACCTTTCACTCATTTTGGGGACCTGTGCAGTGTCAGTGCATGTACCATGCCCAGACAACTTTGGTTCATCAACAGAAACATTGCAAAGTACTTCTTTAGCAGCCACATTACAGTACAGATCTCCCCTTGTACTAGTCTCTTTAGACAAAGTAACCATTTTGGGGCTTGTATGAAGATACTGTGAGCTTAGCTCTTGCACACACTGCATGTTCTCAACCAGGGTGGGGATGCCAGGTGTTTTTGGAAGCGTGCTTGCCTTTTGTGTTTGACTACAGTTCTCTGTTGGATAACAGCTGCCCTTATCAGAGTCATTTGGAGTGTTATTTCCTCTGTTGGGAGTAATGTGCTGTCCCCCTTGTTTTGATGAATATCCTGAGTGAATAGAATTTTCACTAATTCCTTGCTTTGTTCCCCCAGCTGACAAGGTTTCACTAATGACATCTTTGTTTGATTTAAGCAGATCTTGTGTGACATCTTCCATAGTTTCTTTAGAGTCAAATTTACTAAGCTGCTTCGCTGAATTTGTTGTACTTTGTTTCTGCAGCACAGATGAGGCCCCGGTCTGATTTGTCTGAAAAAGGAGAGTTGTTTTTGGGTGTTCCATGCCTTTATCGGTTGACTTAACTGCACTTTTGACAGATGGGGTGACTTCAGTTTTTGGGGCACTGGGGCTTTCTCCAGATGTGTGCTTTCCAGACACGTTCTTGTTGTCCAATTTGATTGTCTCTGGAGGCAGGGGTCCCTTTGCGGTCTGAAAAGGGGCAGAGACACCGCCCACATCTCCATGGTGTTGGCTCCAATCTTGACAGTGGCCTTTGCTGGATCCTTCTGCCATAGTGGTTTCCCTGTTTCCAAGCCTTGTTTTGCTTGTGTTACACCCGTAAAGCAAGCCTTGTTTTTGCGTAATATCCGTCCTGCTCTCAGAAAGTCTGGCTGATGGAGTCTGAGTCTCCAATGTGTCTGTAAGCTTTTGTGAGTCTTCAGCAGTAGCTGACACCGGTCCTCTTTGGACAGCTGATAGCTTCTCTGAGTTGTTGATGCCGCTGTTTTGTTGATTGTGAGCAATGGCCTGTTCTTTACATGCAGTCTTTGAGTCCCCTTTCTGCTGCTGTAATCCAGTGCTGATGTCAACTGATGACAGTGATAGAGTGGCAGCTGCGACTGGCTGCAGGGCATGCTGGGGTGGCCCGGCCACATTCTGCGCAGCCACGGAGGTGCCACCCAGCACAGCCTCTGCCGGACAGGTGGGCCGCTGCACCGCCTTTTCCCCAGACTGCCCTGCTTCAGAACCGGCTCTGCTACACGCTGAACCTGAAACACAGAAGTGAGACATGACATGATTAACTCTTTATAAAGTGCAAGATAAATGCTTATAAACTTTTCAGGAAAGTATTTAAATAGCTGACAGAAATGGCACTTTAATCATAATCTCAAACCATATTGAAAATTGCTGGATTATTTAAGAAATAAAAAGAAATGGCTGGAAAGTTTAAATAATTTTAAGAGTGACAGACGCTTCATTTCTGAATAAATACACCGCAGCGCATTCTGAGAGAGCCTGTATAAAACTTAATGGGAATGACCTAATATTTGAATAAATAAATACCTGTATGTGATGAAGCACCAGTCTCTTCCGTGATTTCCACTTCCAGGATGCTGAGATCAAGTGTACTGCTGCATCTGAGGGTCTAACGATAAACACTGAATGAATTTCATGAATTAGATCTTCAATTTGTACTAACATATATCCAATCCAAAAGACATTACTGCATGACGGAGTATGAGGAGAGTGATGTTCTTATAATGCAAAGTATTGATTAATAAACTGCAGCATGATTAAGTAATTTACTCAAATCCTATCTGCTCGA
This sequence comes from Danio aesculapii, assembly GCF_903798145.1. NCBI lineage: Eukaryota > Metazoa > Chordata > Actinopteri > Cypriniformes > Danionidae > Danio > Danio aesculapii. The sequence goes on along the minus strand of NC_079446.1, from coordinate 28,678,409 downwards.
CGTGGTGCGTACTTACAATGCAAGTGCAGATTAATAATTCAGAGAAAACACTGGTAAAAACAATAGGATTGTAAAATTGTAATGGACATTCAGAATTTTTAATGGATTTTAAAATCCTTTTGGGCATTATGACTTAATTTACTGGAATTTCCACTTTGTCTTTAGGATCTGATTTTGATTTTAGAATTATTAGACTGCGATTAGATTTTTTTTTTTTAATGGAATTTCACTTTTTTTTCTCTATAGGATATTTTAATGGTCAGTTAATTATTTATAGATCACTATAGTATAGGATGTTTTTTTTTACTCAAAGACCTTTGATTTTTCTTAAAGTATAATCATTATAATAATAACATATAAAAGTTACAATATAATAAACATTTCAGTAAACATTGTATATTACATTATAAATAAACATATTAAGTTGAAATACAAATGAAACAATACACTTTGTTAATTTGTTTTTAATTTAATCAGCCTCTTCAGTTTTGCTAATAACAAAAATAAATAAAATAACAGTATCTCTTTTTTTAGAAGTGTTTGTGTGTGTGTGTGTGTGTGTGTAAAATACAATATATGTGGTATTTTTGTCATGAATTGTGTGCCTGCTTTTTTCCTCTTTTTCCTTTTGATTATGGTACATAGTAAAGCCAAAATGTACATTTTCCCACAACAATGACAGAGGTTTAAAATAAACTAAGGTACTATAAAGTATTTTCGGTCATCTTCATCACATGGTAAATTCTGACCAATGACGTTGGCCATTTCAAACGGCTATTTGGCCATTTCAAACGGGCCTATTCCTGCTTCAGGAGCCTACTCCTGCTTCAGCGGCTGCCGCGTATTATGTCTGCTCAAGCAGGTAAGTTAAGCCTTTCAACTGTGATCAAATCATTAGTTCTGCACTGACACGTTAGTATTTGCTTGCTAAAAGAAAAAAAATGACACTTTCTTTGTAAACTTTGTGTTTATGCAATTAACATACTACTTGTTTTTTCTTTCTTTGCAGTATTGGATGCCATCTAGTCCTGATTGCATTTTGACAGTTCCAGTCCTGCACAGTTATACTTGCCGATCAAGCACCTGAAGCTACCAAGCAGATTTGTGGACAGCTGTGAGCCAAACTCTTGGGAACCTAGCACGGCTACCCCTCAACTGGAAGCAATAACTGGAAACCAATGTAAAGACCCAACTGGTGTGATATGTTAAGATCATCCAAGAAATATTTTTTGCTAAGAATATAATTTAATCTTTTTTACAGAATTATCTGTTGTCTGAGAGCTGACTCTGGTGGCCAAGAATTAAATGTCTCCTTTCTGCTTCATATAAAACAATCTATCCTACAGGAGCCAAGCTCAGTCAAAATAAAATCAGCACATTATTTAAACTTTAGTTTTATCTGGTGATTAAAGTTGACATGCAAACTCACTGTGTGCAGACACTTCTGCATGAAAGGCTGTTACGCCGGTCTCACAACGCATAAGCAGTGCAAATTTTTTCTGCATGCATGTTAACAACTGGGATTCTCAGGGAATTGTGTGGGAATGGTTTTCTGCATGCATGCATCGGTTTGTTTTCTATTGAACTAGTTTGTTTGCATTCTCGTTCTCTCTTTCTCTCTCTGAAAAAAAAAAAACTAAATCAAAGTATAAATTTGTTTAAATGTTTAAATATCTAGAACTTTATCAGCCTGGAACTCCTGTAAATATTTTATTTCCTGAGTTCACCCCAAAAAATTCTTTACTTTGGAAATCTTAAGGTACAAATGGTAGAGAAAATACACACATGAAAATCTTACTTTGTTTTGTTTAACTGAATATATTTTTTATGTTTTGTCTCACTTAGATGCTGATACAAAAAGCAGCTTGGCCGCAGCATCCAAAGTGGGAACTTTTTGCAAGAGACAGGGTGATGGAAAGAGCTGAAGATCGGTGATCAGGCATAAATATATTGATGCCCCTGAGAGGACTGATTTATAACTTAATGTTATATTTAGTTGTCCTGTTTTATCATACGTGTGTGTGTGTGTGTGTGTGTGTGTGTGTGTGCGTGCGTGTGTGTGTGTGTCATTGATAACTTTTTATAACTTTTACATTGTAACACAAAACATAAAATAACAGTCAAAATGTATAAGTAGTTTTAGGTTAATAAAAAATTAAAATGTTTTTTAAGCACCAAATCATTAGAATGATTTCATGTAGGACGCAAATGCCTCAAATGCAGCTTTAACATGATTGGAATAAATCATATTTTAATACATTCAAATAGAAAATTTAACATATTAAAAAGAAATAATTATTTACAAGGTTACTTTTATACCTGCATTTTTATAAAATAAAGCAGTCTTGTCCCAAACCTTTGAAAAATAGTCCATGTTGTCTTTATAGTTTTAGATGGCTTCATTTATGACTGATTTTACTTTATGCTTTCAATATATGTAATTATGCAATTGAAGTAATATTGTGCTATTTTGCTACATAGTAAAAGTGAACTAGTTTTGTTTTGTGTTAAAGTCACAATGGCCCTGCATGTTCATAACCACTCTCCTTTGTATGAGTGCTTTACTGGGACCTTATAGGCACATTTTGTGCCTGGACTCAACTTAGTATTAGTGGGTCCTAACTATTTTGCTAATTACTAAATACCCACAGAGCATGCTCATGGGGCATACTTCAGACCCAGATACTGTGCCCCAGTATACCCATACTATGCCCAGTGGGGCTATATACACTCCACTTTGTGTTTACTTGCTATGGGCCCACAGTGGACTTCTGTTTTGTGTGGGCCAGCCTACAGTTTGGTCTGGCGGCATTGTATTTTTGGTCTAGGCATGTTTGTTTGGAAATTTGTGCACTAATACTGTACACTCAAGTACATGAAAGTGAGCTTTGGCAAACTGCATAATACATTCAAAACTATTGTATAGTAGGCTAAGAGAGACAATAGAAAAGCATATCTTAATTAAGATATAAATTGGATCCCATTAAATTACTGTAGAAATTATCCTAAATTACTTTTGTCTTGTCGTATAAGAAAGAAATGCTATTGAAATCCTATATGAATTGTTCCAAAATATGATAAAAATTCTAATTGGATTCCTACAAAGAAATCATATTGGAATCCTTTAGGATTTTTCAATACCACTCCTATAAGAAAGCTCCTATTGGAATCGTATAGGATTTAAACAAAATTCTGTAAGAAAACCTCTAATGGAATCCTATAGGAATGGTTCCAAAATATGATAGAAATCCTAATTGGAATCCTTAAGGATTTTTTGACAAGTCGGCTTATACCAAACACATGGTAAATTAAGAAAGGTACTGTGATTTTAAATAGGAACATTAACAGCTAACATGTTTTAAACACAATCACTTTCGTGTTAAAAAAAGATAAACTGTTGTATAGCCGGACAAACAGTCTCACATTCAGTACAATAGTGCGGGTGCTTCACGATAAGCTAGCCTTTAGCTACAATTTGCCGCCGATTTGGACGTTATTCTTATAACGTTAAAGCCGTTTATACACTTATAAAGACAATTACAGTGTTAACAATACCGAACACAAATAACAAATGCAGCCGGTAGATCTGTATGCACGAAGCGGGCGCGCTCACATGGGCCTTTAGCAGGCTAGCAATGCTAACAGCTCATAGACGTTACAATGGAGCCGACATGGTAACGTTTAATTTATATGGTTGGTATTTAAATGGCAGGGCGCTACAGCCTGTGATTTTTGTTGTTGTTGTTGTTGTAATAGTAGGTGAGACATTGTCTGTTATTATTTTATTATCTGACTCAGACAAACGCAATGAGATATATATTTATATACACACACCGTCTCAAGCTCTCAAAGGGCTGAACTGAACGGGCAAAGAGCGCGCGTGCACACATCGACTTCCATGAGAAGTTATGCAATGACCAGGAACAAACTACAATTCACCAAAATTCATATTGCGGGGTTTTAAAGGCCTGTCACTAAACATACATGTGTTGCTGGACATTTTCTTATACACCCATTTACAGGAACGACCTCTTGACGTCACAGCGCGGGGTCACGCTAGCCAAAAATGCCAGTCAAGTAGCGATGCCCGACTCGTGAACAACTCGTTCTGTCGAGTCGGATCTTTCAAAACGAAAGTTAGCGGAACTGTTACTGAAATTTAATTACTTTAAATGACCACGCAATTGTTTTACAATTCAAGCAATAAGCACATGAAATTGTCTCACTTTTATTAAATAATGTTAGCGCGCACACAATTTATTTATAAAGCTGTAACATTTAACGCATGCTAATTTTTGTTTGGGATTTAAGTGATTTGACAATATTAAATTGCGTAAAAACTATTAAAGACCAATTAAACACATGGTAGTTTATTTTGTGCAAATAATACAAAACGCCAAAATGTCTGAGACAAAGAATCACTGAACCAGTTTCTGAACCAGTTCTTTGTTCAAAAGAATCGCGCCGCAGAAATGAGTTGGAATTTCTATCACAACAGTTAGCATTTATAATGTCATGTTTTATTATATACCAGAATATCTGCATTTCGTGACTTAAATATCAAATGAACGGATGTTTTCAAAACTCTTTTAAAAGTTACATTACACACTAGAGACTAAAGTAACGCATAACATGCAACTTCGTTGTTGTAACGTTAGCACCCTCAGTAGCAGACTAGTTTCGTTTCCAGCTGCTCAAAAGTGTGTAGCACAAAGGAACCCGGAACACTCGCTAAGGTTTTATATAATCTGCATTAATAGTAATTTACACCTTAGTATGATCAATTGTGAAATGTGCAATTGATCCAACCGAGTCAGCTCAAGAAAGGCCGTACTGTACTCCTACAAATCTAATACTTCAATCACTCGCCTACTTGAAAGTCAACTTGTCCCGCCATGACACAATCCCCCCCAGTGACCCCCTTTCCCTCCTCCCATCACTTCCTCCCCAGCTTCCCCCCTCCTCTCAGCGCCGCCATCTTAAGTTCCCACCTACCTGAAATTTCCGAGCACTTTTCTTTTACTAAATTCTCGCTGAAGGAGTCGCCATCCGCATCAAATCGTACTCAATCCGTGTTAAGATTCTCCCGATCTGTCTCTCGGTACCCAGTGAGGTACTGGCAGGTTCGTAGGATCAAGTTGTAGAACGGTCCGAGTGAGACTGGGTCCGGGATCGCTGAATCTAGCGGTAGCGGGGAGGAGACTTTCGACGCAGCGAAATGGAGGAACGAACGACTGCTGACCAAGTTGCGGAGCGAGCAGACATCTCGCGAGACGTGCTTCAACCCGCGCTTCTCTCACTGCAGCCTCTAAGGCAGTCTCTACTGCACCCACATCTCTGCATTTATTAAAAAAAAATCACAATAAAGTTATATTTCTACAATAATTATACATTTAAAACTACGCAGGCATGTAAGAAAACATATTTGGCTCCTGAAATTATATATATATATATATATATATATATATATATATATATATATATATATATATATATATATATATATATATATATATATATATAAAAGATTATATTTTACTGTCTGGGTGCCAACAACACTATCCAAGCTATTAACATGAACATTTTCATCAATTTTAAGTTTAGTTTATTTAGTTTAGATATTTAGTAAACATATTTAGATCTTCTGACTACTTAAGGAAACAATTGTGTAAGAATGTCTGGTGCACATCTATATTAAGCATTATGCTTAAATATATAAATCAATACACCAAGACACAAGTAAATAACCAACCATTTGTTTAATAATTAATCTCTGTGGTTTTCTTTTCAAGGGGGAGAGGGAACATATTTAAAATGTATAAAACTGTTTTACTCAAATAATTAATCCAGAATGTCCCATATCTTTAGACAAGAGTCTTTCTAATCCTACTGTTTAGCTGCAAGTAAGGGACGTGCACTCCTTGGGTCCAGTTGACATGCTTAGTGCCACTGAGTTTGAATGATGGTTGTTGGCAACACCCTCAACTGTGGAAAACAGAAAGAACAAACACACACACCCTCTCTCTCCCAAAGTATGAAGATGTTCAATTCTCTGAACTGTAGAGGCTGCCTTTGACACATACTCAGTACATAATCAGTATATTTCAGCAATGGTAGTGCTTGGCTGGACAATAATCATCACTGACTCATTTCAACAATTGAGTGCATTTGGTGAGAACTGAAACATGACATTATAACATAAACAGTGAATATATTTATTATGGAAGGTAATTAATGTTAACAATAATTATTACAAAAGCAATATCACTATTCTACTATATTCTAGCCCAGCTCTTCGGTAGAGTCAGACTAATGAATGGGAGACAGTTCTTTCCCTTTAAATTTTAAAATATTATCCAACAAGATGTACAGTTCATAATAACTTTTTTAAAGAATAAAATAAATCTTAAGAAGTTCATTCTGATGTTCACGGAAGTTGCCTAGTGGATGACTTAATTATTTAAAACAGATTGTGGACCGTGTGTTTCTTTTAATTCATACATTTCCCAACAGTGCTAAATCAGACAATGAAGTATTTGACTACTTCAGACAGAGTCCAATTTCTCCCTCTTCAAAAGCAAAGCTGAGGACCATAACTCTACAGTAGGATTTCTCTCGAGTTCACCAAGACAAACAGGTTCACAATTTTTGATCCATCACTCAACACAATCTGTCTTCATATTATTAGCAGTAATTAATAGTCTTAGAACATCCACAGGCCTCTTGTAAAGAAAACCCCTACATAAAAACCAGGGCACAGCAAGAGAGTACCTTAATTGCACCAACATAACCACAGTGGATAAATATATCAAACAGCCCTGGGAAGTATGTTTGCTCCCCAGATTGTTTCAACACTTGTGTATGGTCATTGAAGCTTAGCTCTTTTGGAGTATCCTGCAGAACCTTGCCATGTGAGGAGCTATTTCTTCCACAGTTCTGGAAGCTCCTCAAGCTTTACCTAGTACTATCTGGACTCGCTGTCTTTATGTGTGGCAAAAAGGGTCAAGTCTCCTGCCCCAAGTCTGGGTCCACGGGGTGGGGTAGCAGATCTGTTCACAGATGGAATGAGACGGGGTGGAGCACCAATTGACAATGCCCCAACTAGATTTGGGGTCTTGGTTAGAATGCCATTAGGTACATGTGGGTGTGAATGCAGATGCCCAAGTCTAGAGTAGAGATCAGGGTGATGGGATGCTTGTGCGGCGGCTCCAGCAGGATGGAGATGAGAGTGAGATAGTAGCCCAGCATGAAGCTGTTCTAGGTGGGCAGCATGAGATGGGCTAGGAAGATGTGGCGCGGCCAAGTGTGGGTGCATCCCGAAATACCGTACTCTCTCCTCCCGCAACATCTGAGCACGTTCTTCTTCGAATGGGTGGGGCATCAACCCAAACTCTGGCCTGCCCACTGAAGCAGAAGCAGCGGATGTAGAGGTAGGTACTGGTGGATGGTGGGGGCTGTTCGCCACAGCTGCTGCTACTACAGCTCTTTCCGCCTCAAAGTAGCGCTGTAGTCTAAAGTGTGGATCAGAGCGAAGTGCAAGGTGGGGATCTGACCTCAGAGTCAATATGTCTCTGCGTTGTTGCTGTTGTTGATGGATGGCCAGATCCCTCCAAGGGTCCCAGGGAAAGCTGGGAGTAGGTTGGGAATGACCTTGTGGAGGACCGTGTGGATGCGGCGCAAAGCGATCTGTTGCAGCACCTAATACCAGTCCAGCTGTGCCATAGTCCATAGCCCGTGAACGATCTAAAAGAGACAGAGGATGGTGGGGAGGGTGTGGAGTTGGAGGAGGAAGAGGCACGCCAGGTGTAGGTGTCAAAGAAAGGGTTGAAGAAGGGGTGGATGGGTGGTGTGGATGCCGACTACTGGGCCTTTCAAAGTTATGTGTGTAAGAGATGGGCACTGGCTCAGGCTCCTCTTTACGTTCTTCTTTGACCTTGACTTGGGCTACGAGCAACCCAGAGGCAAGTCCAAGTGCAGGTTTGGATAACGGAGTTGTGGTCCGATCAGGTTTCTTAACTGGAAGTGAACTAGAAGAGGCTGGACCGTTGTTCTCTCTTTGAGAAGAGTGGCTGGATTCTGTGCTGAGTGTGTGTGATGGCTGTCGGTGAAACAGATCCAGAGGAGAGGTGGCTAAAGGAACATTAGAAGGTGAGGTTGTGAGGATAGATGATGTTGAAGACCGAGGCCTGTCCGGAGCTGTGGAGGAAGCAGACACTGGAGGCCTGGATGCAGAATGGTGTCTCTTGTCGGACTCTCTTTCCCGTTCTCGCTCTCTGCTTTGGCCATCAGACTGAACCCCACTTCCACTGAGTGATCCTAAGCCATTCATATGTGAACTGGGGGTGCTGCTGCGGTGCTTGAGGGATGGGACACCAGGTGACATTCGCACAGGCTGGCGTCCATACAAGACACTGTCTCTGTGTGAAACAGTGGAGTCAATTAAGTGTAAAGTTATAAGACACAATGCGTCATGACAAATGACAAAAATCTTTGAAAATTAAAATTGCAGACAAAAATGTAATATAATGTGTTTTCAATGTCGTACCTGTCCTTTTCATCCTTTATATGAGTCAGTTCTCTTCTCTCCACTTCCTTTCCTCTATCATCTCTTTTCTCAGGGCCTTTGGCCCAAGATGATCCAGAAGGAAAAGAGGCAGGAGGAACATGCAGACGATTCCACGGATCGTGAGGGTTGCCCAGTCCTCCAACTGCACTTGCAGAGGGTTCAGTCTTATGCCCAAAAACACTGGCAGCTACAAGGATATGAATATAATCTGATTAGTCTTTGACTGAAAGAATTTAACACATAAAATACTAATTAAATGTGTTTAGTAAAGTTTAAATGTAAATGCTTTAAGTAGACTATAAAAGCTACACACTGAAGGACCTTAAAGGGTTTGTTCACCCAAAATTGAAAAGAATGTATTTGATTACTCACACTCATGTCATTCCAAACCCCTGAGACCTTTCAGATTTTCAGAATACAAATTAAGGTATTTTAGGTGAAATCTGAAAGCACCCTCAATCTACATAGCAAGTTTCACGACTCCTTCAAAGTGTCTAAAAATGATCAAAAAAATCCTCAAAACAGACCATATGGTTTAGTGGTTGATTTAAAATATTATTAAGCACATAAAAAATCCCTCAGATGTGCCTGTGCTTCAAGTAAAACAGAAAAAGTAAGGTTTGGGCATCCCAGGTATACATTAGTGCATATCGATCTCATGAACACACAATGAGGATGAGGGAACCCCTTAGGTTTAATCTGAAATATCTTAATTTTTATTCTGAATACAAACAAAAGTCTTAGGGGTTTGGAATGACATGAAGGTTATTAAGTAATAAAGTGATTTCTATTTTTGCGTGAACTAACTCTTTAACTGGCACTGCAATTGTTTAATTGATTGTATTTGTCCATAGGTTATAATAAAAAAAAAAATAAAAAAAAAACAAGTTTGCTTAAATTGTAAAATGTGACTGGAACACAGTTTAATCAGCAAAACTGTTCAACATAAATTCTAGAGTATGGAAGTTAAAGACTTAGTATAAACTGTATTATTTATAAATTATTATATAATTAAATAATTTATAATAATAATAATAAAATAAACATTTTGTTTCACCACTCAACAATTTTTTTTTGTCTGAATGCTGAATGAAATCATACACCACTAAGGGTGATGTATGATTTCCATAACTATGTTTTTGTAGTTAGGCCAAGCTGTAATATTTTATGGAGTAAAAAATTGTGACACAATATATTTTAAAAGACTGTTATCCAATAAAAATGAAAAACTGCTTTCAGAAAGGTTGAGAACCACAGAGTAGAGACCTGCACTCCTGCACACCCTATACAACCTAGTGCAGTGTTTTGAGGTTGTGCAGGTTGAAAGAGAATAAAATCATATGCGGAACTCCCTCAAAATGGATATGTAATTGAATAAACCAAGTAAACTGATATTTACCTATTATTTAGAAGCAAGAAGGACACATGGTTAAGACTGTTAGTAGTAGAAATCACTAACAGATGAATGTTTTTTCTTTCAATAGAAGCATTTTGTCCAGTCAACATTACAGGGTTATTATGACTAGCTTCAGACACAGTATTCACATGTATTTTGTACCTGACAAGTCAACTTGCAGCCACTCGAACTCTTCCACAGTGTTTCATTTTTGATTGGTACATACAAAACATTTCACTGAGCTCATGCCAGAGCCCTGGAAACATGATGGAGACACGAGTATGTAAATGTTCCTTAATCAGTTATTAATCTGTTAAAATAACAGATTTTTTTGTAGGAGTGGGCCAAAATCTTGCGGGACTGGGTGGGAGCAGCACTGAAAAATCTGTCCCAAGCAGGTCTCTACCACAGAGTCATGCCGTTGATTAATATATATCCCTAATATCCAAAATAGCATGACAAACCTATCGTGGGGCTGCCTAGGCCTCCAAAGGCACCAGAACCCAGGGCTCCCAGAGAGGAGAAGTGGGGTGAATGAACATATGGGTCTGCAACAAGAAACACGGCTATTAGTAATGATGAAACCAGCCGTCATTGTGCTAATAAACACAAAGGAAATTATGCTCTACAAAGCTAGCAAGTGAAGCAAGCCTTAAGAACAGAACTGCACAGAGCAACAGAAGCAGCATGTTTTATATTGCTTTTTGATGCCCCTTACTTTCTCGGAGACAATATCTTACCCAGATGTGCTGCTGGGGTGAGGAAAGAAGAGTGGGGCGTTGATGGAGGCATGAATGGTGTGGAGGACGGATTGACTCCACCTGAGAAGACATGGGTCAACTCAGACAAAAGCTTAAACACCCATAAATGGACTACCATTGAGTGTTGACATTTAGCCAAGTTTGTGCTTTATATCCTCCTTAAGCCTTTCTTATTTAGAGCCCTCACATAACAGCACAGGAGTGCTGTAAAATCCTTTAGTGAAGAGTTTTGCATTTGAAAACATTTATGCTGGAAACAGCTTAAGAACAATCACAGGCTTCAGACACCCGTGTCATTCCTAAATGAATCATCAACATAAGCATGAGGAGAATCACTCACCAGTGGCTGCAAACAGGCCTCCTGGTCTTGTAAGATCATGAGCTGGGCCAAGGGGACCACCAAGTGGTCCTAGACCTCCTAGTCCACCAATACCAGGGCCAGGTAGTCGTGGCAATAGTTCATTACGCAAGTCCAGCTTTTGTGGATCAGCGTGCATAAGCTGAGGAAGATAACAACAGAATGCAGGTCAACAGGACAAGCCACAGACTTCTCATTAGTCAGCTGTACATTTGTGTGTATTTGTGTTGTTATTTAAAGAAGTCTGGCAGCTCGAGATATAACAAAGTTTCCAATGTAAATGATAAAATACGTTTAAAATAATGTACAAGAAATAAAATACATTATAACAATTTTTTGTATATTTTCAATACATTTTAGTATAAAAAGAAAGTCATGATGTTTCACATAAAATTTTTATGTACACATGCTTAGTGAATGAGACCCATTATCTCTATATATAAAAAAAAGCAGTATGATGGTCATAAGTTTATTGGACAACAGTTATTACTAAGTTTAAATACTAGGAAATATATACCTGTTCATATCCCTCTTTATTGCATAATAACTATAAACACAATAAGTGACACAAGAAACACAAGAAGTAGAAAACACAGATCAATACAAAAACCTTGACTTTTTCTTGATGCCTTAGAATCATCCAAGCCACACGGACATGCATAGCACACCATTTTCCAGGTTTCTGCAACAAGATCATCCATGTACAGCAACAGAAATTGCAACTCAATCAGAGATTAACAACTACTTTAAATTAAGTGTAAAGCAAAGTAGAGTAAAACTTACATTACTGACTTTTGGTGGTGGTGCAAATGAATCTGTCAGCTGTGAACACAGAAGACATTAAACAAGAGCAACATGCGTTAATAAAGTATGGTGATTTTGATGTTTGATTCAAACGTTTATAACAGAGCATCTTTACCCTAGCTTTAGGTTGCAGATGGGGCGGTACAACTCCCAAACCTGAAGTCATCTCAGGAGCAGCTCCCTGAAGGGCAACAAGCTGTCAATAACAACAAACTATTGAAACCCACTGGATGGTTTCAAAATAAACCAGGACAAATTGGTGGATTGGTGCCAATCATAGGCTTTAAGAAAATTCAAGCAGTCACCCTGACAAGTTAGACTGTCCAAGATATTTAAAAGGAAAAACACTCTAAAAGGCCTTTTTACATAGAACACGATTAAACGGAGCAAATGTACGATAATCCTGAAAAAAAACAACAGATCCCTAGAGAGCTATTTGCAGCAGCTACAGTCATGGGTTACAATTAAATGCAACATGACAAACCAAGTTTTTTAGTTCAATCAGTATCTCGATGTTATCCCCATCACACTCGGAAGAAACAGGCCGCCCAGTTAAATTTTAAGCTTAAGAACACATGTCTGAATCAGTTGAACAAAAGGGTGAAACTTGGTGATGTTATAGCATAGAAAGCAGTACCAGAATAGTAAAGACTATTTAGGAAAGAATTAGTTGTAGATTGTTTCCCTAAGAACAGGGATAATTCAGATAAAAGTCACAGTGACTGCAAAAACATAAACAAAAAAATATATGTGGCAAAGAATGTGGCTTTAACAATTTAGGGAATTCCGGGAGTTTTCCAGGAGACAGAACAATACGGGAGATGGGCGGGAGATGCGTCTGAAATACGGGAGTGTAGGCAAGTATGGTCGTAACATAAATGTAAATTGAAATAATAAATTAAAAGGACAGTTTGTTTCTGGTCCCACAGTGGACAGCTGCCAAACAAGCACCACCTTGCATAAAGGCATGAATTTGGATGAACTTTGAAGTTTATTGATGTGTCATTAATATAATGTAAAGACCCCAGGGGTCGCAATCCAATCGAGAGAAAATAAAAAAATAATTCAAATGGCTGATTTTTTTAATGTAACTATTAAATAAAAATTTTATCCTCTCTAGTTTATGGATAAAGTAATTCTAATAGTTTTATCAAATATATTTGATTTTTGGAAACCACCAGGTGACTCCCACTTTGGGAACCACTGCTGTAGACCCACAGTTGTGGTTAGCGAGCAGGACTGGTAAGCCAAATGTTGCTGGTTCGATTTCCAGTTCCCAAATTTAGGATGGAGAGAGTGAATGAACCGTACTCTCTCCATCTTCAATACCCAGGTGAGGTGCCCTTGAGCAAGGCACCTAACCCTAATTGCTCCCTGGGAGCTGGAAGCAATAGCTGCCCACTGCAAATCTGACCACAAACAGTAAGAAAAAAATATATTACTGCAATTTAAAAAAAGTTTTAGAGATTTTAAAGATTAAGATTTTAAAACGCCTGTTACTGTTGTAATTGCAAAATTGCAAAGTTGTTTTTAACAACCAGTTAATCCAGTCTTCAGTGTAAACATTTCTTCTTCTTTTTATTATTATTGTCAACAATGTTAAAAACAGCTTAATAAAATTGTGGAAATAGTTCCACATTTTTTTTCTGTAATTCCTTGATGATTAAAAGGTTCAAAAGAACAGGGTGTGTAAACAGAAATAATGTCGCATCCGACTAATGCACCCTTGCTGTATAGAAAATAGTGTACAATATTAACTAAATATGCTGAACAACAACAACTAAAAACTTCTCCAAACAGATAACTGTAATTGAATGCATTTCCGTGATGTACAAATAACACATTATTAGCTCTCCTGGAACACGGATTTGATATTATATTAATATGAAAGCATTCTTCACCTGATTTTAATATTCATATATAAAGCTTTTAGATTTCAATATTCAAAACACAAACCAAATGGCAAGAAACTCTTACCTTAGGCTGAAAAGCTCCATGCAATGAACTGAAAGGTCCCGTGGACGGAAGAACGGGCTGTATTCCAGGCACAGATGGTGGGTACTGAGGAAAAAACTTTAAAGGAGAGAGAAGAAATTAAAAATAATTACAAACAAAAAAAACTTGCATTTCGATTAGACTTGAAAAGTTCAAAAGTTACAACCAATTTTATTTAAAATTAAGTTTCCTTAATACGAATGCACAAAACTATTCAAAACAACACTTACTGGGTGTCGAAACAGACCGTCTATCTTGCCTGGATACTTTTCAAACTAAAAAAAAAACACCACAAGAAAAATATCAAGAGGCATGAATGGTCATAATCGTCCACATTAAGAAATCGGCTACACTTGACCCATTACCAGTGGTGGTGGTGCAGCTGTAGGATGTAGGAAGTGTTGGTGAGTATGAGTGTGCTGGTGCTGGTGATTGTGGTGATGGAACTGGTAGGCCATAGTAGGGATGGATGTCTGGGCCTGCGAGGATCTGCTGGATGTCCCAGAGTTTGAGTTCGACACAGACGGCCCTCCAGATGCAGAGGCACCATTTGATTCTGTCAGGATCAGATCCTGATCTGTTAAATGAAAAGAACGAGAGGGGAAAATGTATCTTTCTAGACAAGAATATAAATGTTTTAGCAATGACATGGCAGAAGTCAGTTAGACAGCTTTACCTGTTGAAGGGTGGGGTGACACTTGCATGAGAGGAGGTGGTGGAGGAAGGCTGGGAGACGGTGTGAAAACAGCACCAGGACTAGGTCGAGAAGAAGGTCTTACTGTTCCAACACCCCCTGGGCCCCGACCTAGAGACACACTTGTAGCAGGGGTAGGTGGTCTGATCGAAGAAGAAGAGGATGATGAAGCTGGAGGCTTGCCTGAGGTACTGCTCCTAAGGTCAATGAGGAAAATCAATGTCACAATGCATATTCAAGTGTATGCATTGAGTAAAATTTAATACAGATTGCAGCAGCCTCTGTATAATTATGGTTTATAATCAGTGCTTTTCCATCCGCTCGTTAAGTGTAAGGTCACGAGAAAAGGCTTTCCGGTCCAAGCAATCTATCAAACTGAATGGGGAGACTCAAAAAATAGCCATGCCTAATATCAGATGGCCAGAAAGTTATTAATTTTTTATAAATTGTTAAATTATTGATGTCTGTGATGCAGCAAGTACAGAGACTGTTGTGTACACCATGATTTTATATAAAATTCACTTTATTGTGTGATATGACTAAAAAGTGGTCATAAATGAATATTTTCTCAATTCAAATGAGTAGCGGCTTGAACCCGGAAACAATATTTCATACCTCACCACTTAATAAGCGGATTGGTGGGTATGGTTCACTTTTTTGTGTACTATACTTGCTATTTTTATTAATAGCACCTTAGCCATATGATAATAAAAAAAAGAAAAGCAAGCACTGCAGATCTCTGATTGGCAAAACACAAAACAAGACTAAACGAGAGACAAAACCTTCAATGTACAATGATGCAGACACAGCAAATCGGCTCAGTAAAAGATCATAACCGTTATTATGTACTGACGTCATTTATATCATATTCTCTATATCGCTTCCTATAGCAAGGGAGGTGACCACGAGTAATTATAATGCTCCAACTACTTAAAAAGCAGAGAAATATGCACAATTCACTGTGTTTGCTGGAGAGTCTTTCACTGACACTGAGGTTACAGCAGATTTCAGGAGCCAAGGGGGGTGCGAGACGTTGAGGCGTGTACTCGAGTAAATTATGATAAAGATTTTTTATGTGTTCACTAGAGTGAATCTGATCAATGTTAGCTCCACATCTAACTATCAGGCACCTGTAGAGTTTATGCGTTCCAGTAAAACATATACAAATAAAATGGACCGGGTACTTTTTAAAATGAATGACGGTGAATGAGAGTAAAATCGGTGAGCTGTCTGACAAAAAAGTGCCCTTCTGAATCTTTCACTAACATCGAAGACACTACTGACTTTGCTTACATGGACATCTGTAATCTAGTTATTTGCCTTAATAGACAATAATATAATTAAGGTGTTTTTGTGAAGTGCTTTCATGTAATTTTGTGTGACTTTAACTGCAGTTCGGCAGTTTCACTTTCACTCATGAACATTTCATTCATGCTCCCGTGATAAACTGGGGTATTAGACGCAAATAAGGAGTAAGGACTGGTGGAAGAGTGTTATGGAATTTAATAATGCACGCCAAATGAAAAAATAAATAAAATTTCGCATTTTGCGATGCGTGTGTGTCTGCGGTCCCTTACGGACAGCCATGTGTGTGGATCTTGTCGGAAAATATGGTGAAAAGTCCTACATGACCGTAATAGTTTGATTGCGATGTTTACTTCAATAATGCCACTGATGTATGCATACCCCACATCTAGAAATTCCATTTCTGTTTAGTTCTGTTATGACTTTATCGGATTAAGGTAATCAAAAGTGAAATTGGCCCAACTTAGGGAGCATGTGTCCTAAAAGGTTGAAAACCTCTGCTATAAAGAGAAAATGAAAGCTGTAAACTCCATCTTTGCTTCTCTCTTTCACTGTAACCCTTTCTGTTGTGTGCTTAAACATAATCACCAATCCTAGGCGTTTAAGTACTCGCTCGACACCGAAAACAAGTAGGATAATATTTTCTTAAGTTTATTTGCTATAAATGCTCAGGCCGTTCTGTGCATGTACTTGAGTTTTTTGGTGTATATATATATATATATATATATATATATATATATATATATATATAAAGAGGGTTTTCTTTGAGCAGGTAAAATTAAAGGTACAGTTGATATATCTGACTGCTTGTATTAAAGGACAAAATTGTATTACAAATAATATAAAAATCTAAATATATTTATTAACTATAAATTTTAATACAAGAATTCCTGTGTTGTGAAGTACAATACAAAGTTGTGGATGGAAAGTATCGTCAATGCACCGTGATATAGAGTTGAACCAAATTGTTGACATGATAATTGTAATTGAACCGAACCGTGAGACAAGTGTAGGTTCACACTCCTAATTGGATAATATTAAATGTCTGTCGCAACTTAAATCATTAGACAAGTGGGAAAGATGCAGACGTTCCTTTTATATCCCTTTTCCACCAGCATAAAATGGGTGCTACTTCAGAGCTAGTGCTCTTGTTGGTTCGGAACTAGTTCGTCTGGTAAGCCTTCTAAGAACCACTTTGCTTTTCCATGGGATTGCGAACCACAACAGAGCCAGTTTTTCCCAGCAATGGAAACACATAAGCACTAAATACAAATACAACATGCATTGCTAATAATGTTAATCGCTTTGCAAATTTACCTCAACATTCAAACAGAGTAAATTCAACATGTTAGGGTAGCGCATCATAGTTTTGTATAGACGAAAATTACAAGCAAGAATAACGTGTTCCTGCAGCACCATATTTTGTATATAAAGAAATTACGACCAATTCTAACATGTTCAGTATTTTCTTTCACTGCTATTTAAAAAATGCTGCTCAGTGCTCACAAGCATTTGTTTGTCTCATTGATCGCAGTAACCCTGTTACTTCTAGCCCAGCAATGTTTTAGTGCTCCTTAAGAACTACTTTTCCTGGTTCAGATTAGGGCTGTGCGGTTTGGGGAAAATATCTAATTGTGATTTATTTATTTATTTTTTACAGATATCGAAATTTCAATTTGGATTGTGACTTAATTTTGTAAGGTCAATATTCTGTATTGTAGCTTCTTACTGTTAAAATGCAGTGAGTGTTAGTCAAAAAAAGGAACTGAAAAGATATGACTTACTCCAGCTTTTATTCAAATTTGTTTATAAATATTCAGAAATTAAACTCTACTTTTTCTCTAGATCAAACAGTAATGAGTTATGGCATTAGTAATCTCTAAGGTGTAACAGCTGCAAACAACTCTGAAATTTTACTTGCCGCTAGATTGAGTGTCACTGGCAATGATTTCAGTTTACTTTTTAGCAAGACACTCCTCATATAGCATCCTATGGTGCTTTTTTAGGTCCTGGTTGTTGTATTTCCTCGTGCTGTGGCAACAATTCTGCGATGAAGGACCAGTTTTTGTTCAGTGTTTTTGACCGAAATATTCCAATATTATTGACATGCTGCTTTTTTTTTATATGAATTGGTCTGCAGACGAATCAGCAGACGCCATCATCTCACTTGTTCGCACTTTCCTGTTTGTTTGTTTTATTGTGGATGTTCTGCATAGTTCAGTTGCTCAATTCTGATTGGACAGAACAAAAGTGTGCTCACTCAATTGGCTAGTAAGACTGTCACACACTGACGGCGGTCACGCATTTGGGAGAAATTATATAATGCCCATATATTTCATATCGCAGCCTCTTGCGGTTAGCTAATTGCAACGTTTCAAATCACGATTGCAGTTCGATTTGGATTAATCGCACAACCCTAGTTCAGATGCAGAACCAATTTGGATCAAGGCTTTGTCTCCGAACAAGCACTCAAACTGCCTCGGTGGAAAAGGTGTACTGTTGGTAGCTGAGGAACAGATGGGGTAACTTAGAAAAATGTCACTTGAATGTTATGTCTAAAATCCCTCCCACTTAAAAGTAGTCCAAGCAGAGAAGAGACATAGGGCTCTCAGCTCGTCACCAGTACCAAGGCGACCAGTCACAAAGCTCGCACTATGCGTCGTTGTGACGTGTAGTTACTTTTTAAGAGGTGCACGTCAGTGTTGGCGTCAGTCACGGCGAGGGCTATGCGACCGTGCAAAGGCTGCGCCAGGCCATACGCGTGTACTTGACACAGAAGTATGAATCAGCCTTAAGTAATGCAAGCTGAGCTGAGTCCTAACACATGGTGGAAAAAGTGGTTTATGATAGGAAAGTACTAGCTGACAAAATAAAAATGTTTTTTTGCGTCAGGATTTTTCCTAAATAATTATACCATAATAATAGTTTGGTGGCAAAACTTGAACTGAAAACTGACCTGTGGTTGTTGCCCATTGGGTACATCGATTGTGACTTTAAGTGGAAAGGGAGGAAATTCTTGTGTTTGTGCTGTGGTGAACTAGCATTATGGCGGTGATGGGGTCCACCATTTCCATTGCGCTGCTCAGGAAGTAAATTGGAGACAGAGGCTGTGGAATGGGCTGCAAGGCTAGGAAGAGAGGATGAGGTAGAGATGGGCTCGGGGTAAGGCTGCTCCATACTCCTCTCCTGACTTCTCTCCAGGCCAGAGACCCGGGGTGTGACAGACAGGAGGGGTACTGAGCTGTTTGAGGGCAAGAGAGGGCAACCATTGCCTGCAGCAGCACTTGCTGAGTTGGCGTTAACTGCTATGGAAAAAGAGAGGGCTACAATCAAATCTGTAATTTAGTTTCACATGCATTATAACAACAACTAAACAATTCATTCATAAAGCTTTATTTTGTCTTAACACAATTATGTAAACTGAATTCATCTTTATTTTAATTCATTCTGAACTGCAGTCTCATTAATTACCAATAAATAAATAAATAAATAAATAAATAAATAAATGACAATACTCTCAGTAAATGCCATCAGCTGGCAGAGAATATACACCTACTACTATCGGCAGACATTTACCTTCACTGGTGAAGACAATGAATGCTGGCTCCATATTGTCAGAAGCCTAAATAATGAAAAAAATCATTATTAAAAACACACATAAACACATATATAAATATTTAAATGCAAATTAAGGGTTAAAAAAAGAATTTTACCTTATCCCCTGATTCACTCTCTGTATCACACTGTGGGTTAAAAGAAAGAGTTTAAGTGACAGTCTCTCCTAAAAATGACCATTGACCATCATGAAAAGAAAAACTGAAGAAAAGAAAAACGGTTTAGATAATAAAAGATGTTCAAACACCAAATCAGCATATTGGAAATTAAGGAATACAAATTATGGGAATAAATTACACATTAAATTATAATAAAAATAAGAATATTTTTAAATTGCAATATTATGTCACATCATAACTATTTTTAAATTATTTTTGTTCAAATGATAGCAACATTAATGAGCATAAGACACTTCAAAGTCCAAAACATTAAAGAACTTACTGAAACCATGCTTTTGAACAGATGGTCTACAAAACACGTTTTAAAAGTCTGAACACATATTAAAGTCACACTTATGGGTGCCATGAAAAGAGCAATACACACTGAGAAGTAAAGAGCAACTCACAATATATCCTGTCTCCATGTGATTCCCAGATATCTACAACAGAAACACAAACATTAAATGAAATAAAAAGTAGAAAATGTCTAATTACATGCACTGCATAACAAAATAAATATAAATGTATATTTTAGAGCTGCAAGATGAAATGTTAGTTAAAAGATTGTGATCTCGAGTTGACCCCTCACACAACATGAATCCAGCATTTCTACAATTCTGCAGGACTATAGCGAAGTGGAGCCACATTGCTAGACAATATGGACACCGGACCTGAAATGGTGTTGAAAGAATCATTTTACTGTATTTATAAGGTAAAATTCACCTAAAAAGTCAATTCTGTCTTCATGTACTACGTTGCATAATGGCATATTCATGGCTGCAAAATCACATGTGCGCTGACACACTTGGGTTTGTTAAAGGATACCCAGCTGTGAATAACAGGTAATAAAGTTGTAATAACGTCCAGTTTGTTGCACAGGACAATTGTTTCACTTTAAAAGACCTCAGTCAGGGGTAGCACCGGTAGTAATTAGGCATGGGACGATAACCGTTTTCAAGGTATTTGGAAAAGTCAAGGTTTGGAAAAGTCAAGGTTTTAAAACTGCCAACATTTCCTGTTATACGCTTCCTATGGTGTATAAATAAGACTATTTTCCATTTAGTGTGAATGGAGCTCCGACGTATTACAGATGCCATTTTGTCATCATCACATGACATACCCGCTTCACTCCCATTCATGAAATCTCTCGCTGTGCATCATGGGATAGAGTAGCGTCCATCAGATGTTCACTTCAGAATCTCGCCAGAAGTAGTAGGTCATCTGGGTACTTCTCGCATATTGATTTTAGAATTCTATGAATTCGGACATACTACTCGGTTCACATTCTGTTTTTAGCATACTATATAGCAGGGGTACTTAATCTAAACCAATCAGACACACCTGGGCTAGATAATCAAGCTCTTAGTAGGCTTTCTAGAAACATCCTTGCAGGTGTGTTGAGGCAAGTTAGAGCTAAAATCTGCAGAACACCAGACCTTCAGGACCACGTTTGAGAACCCCTGCTATATAGAATGTAAGTATGTGATTTTGGACGCAGCCGTTGTGTTCAAAGCGGTCAAATAGTTATTGTTTTACCCAGACATTTTAAAAGAATATATTTTAGAGCAGTAAATCACAATACCATGATATTTTTATCCAAGGTTATCATACCTTTAGAATCATACCTTGGCCCATGCCTAGTCCTAATTATGAACTGGATATATTAGGGCTGTGCAATTAATCAAAAAATTGGTTTCAATTTCGATTTTGGCTTCTAACGATTATGAAAAAAAAACATTAATCGAGATAAAACGATTATTGCAGCATATACTACTCCCTTTCCAGTTGTACACATTTGTTGCTCTGCTAAGCTCAGTTTCACGTGAACATTACTAAAAGCATGTACTGTAATATAACTTTTGCAGCATGGAATGTGCATCGGTCATTGATGTACATTCGAATCATTCATGTTTTTAGAAGTGCGAATGAGACCGCATGCTGTTGTGTGTGTGTGCTTAGCCTCAAGAGACGAGTAAAGCACACACATATAAAGTCATCTTAATGCGAGCGCTTTAATGGTCAAATAGGTGTCAAAATGCGGTGTTTAGTGATTATTCATATTAACTCTCATTTGTGTAATAAACAAACGAGTTGAGAATCAAAAGAGATGTGAAAGAGAAACCATATATCAGAGACGCACTGCTCATAAAGTGACAGCGCGCAATATTCCTGCTGCTGACTGTTTTTAGCAATATTAATCAAACAACAAAAGGAGAAAATCACTCACTGCTTGACTGAAGGCCTTTTGTGGGTAAAGTTTTTTTCTTACAGTTAGGATGCTTAAAGCACAGTTTGTTTCATATTTTTATTATATTGTATTCCTTTCCCTTTCCTTTACAGGGGGAAAATAACTGTATACATGCAGCTGAAGTCGGAAATATTAGCCCTTCTGAATTATTAGCGACCCTTTCCCCCCTAAATTTCTGTTTAATAGAAAAGAAGATTTTTTTCAACACATTTCTAAACATAATAGTTTTAATAACTCATTTCTAATAACTGATTTATTTTATCTTTGCTACTATGACAACACATAATATTTTACTAGATATTTTTCAAAATACAAGCATTCAGATTAAAGTGTGATTCAAAGGCTTAATTAGGCAAGTCATTGTATAACAGTAGTTTCTTCTGCAGACAATCAAAAAATATATTGTTTAAGCGGGCTCATAATATTGATCTTAAAATAGATTTCAAAATATTTAAACCTGCTTTTATTCTAGCCAAAATAAAACAAATAAGCCTTTCTCCAGAAGAAAAAATATTATAGGAAATACTGTGAAAAAATCCTTGCTCTGTGAAACATTATTTGGTAAATATTTATTGAAAAAAAAAAAAATTCACAGGAGGGCAAATAATTTTGACTTTAAATGATAAACGTTTTTAATAATCGCAATTAAAATTATGACCAAAATAATCGTTATTATGATTTTGCCCATAATCGAGCAGTCCTAGCATATATGTTTTCTTGTTGTCAAAGTGACAATACCCACTGACATGAGCGGCACTCCACAGTGAAATGTTATGATAATACAGGTATGATCAATACAAAAAGCATTTTAAATAGTTTATTCTTTCATTGTGAATACAGTGAGGTGTGTGTGGCTTTTCTGTAGATCCAATAAATGCCTTTATCCACAGTGTGAGTGTTCTGCATGAGAATAACCACATACAGAGTGTCAGTGGCGGTATAACTACTATAGCCCATGTAAAGTTGAAACTCATAATCTCAAATGTCTGATTTTACCAGTGAAAATTGTCTGTTTATAGTCAATTACAAAGCGCAAGCATGTGTGTCTAACATAACAATTCAACTTTTGAATTATAAATAGTGAATCAAGAATCTTGATCTTTATTCTAAGCAAAAATATTGTGATTCTCATTTATTTCCAGAATCACGCAGCTCTTGTATATTTATCTTGTTTTTAAGGTGTTGAGTGCCCGTGGTTAATTATAAACCAATACATAGACCGGGACTAACCAAATAAACCAATATTTGACCATTCTGACATTACTGCATTAGCCATACTGTTGCAAATGTTATTCTACAGTATAAAAAATAGGTCTAAAGCCATGTATACAATGACTAAAAGAATTGGCAGTGCCAGTTTATACTGGTGGCGAGTAGATTTCAGAAATAATGACAATTTTACTGCTGTTACCTTGTATATCTAAATGTGCAGTACATACACTGACAGTGGCCAACCTGCTCTCCATCAGGACTGATAAAGCCCTTTCACTGCTGCTAGAGCAGTAATAGCATATGCACAAGTCATGCAAATGTCACTCTTTCTTATTTCTCCAACAATACGGCTCATCTCCCTCTATACTGCTCAATAGTTTTAGAAGAATCTACTTTTAATCTGATTTCTTTTGTTAGAAGCACATTTACACAAAGCTATTCAATAAATCTTGTACTTCATTTAATGTTAAGTTTTAGTAGATCTGTAAACGGCGTAGAAACTGCAGTACTTACCTTAGCATCTCCCTTTCTCTTCAGTTTAGATTTGATCTTCCTGCGCTGATCCCAGCTGTTGGTGTACGTAGCAGGAGGTCCTTCCTCCGGCTCTGACAGGGGCCCTCCATTTTCATCTAGGCCCCTCTTCCTTTTACTTCCTCTTCCCATTATGCCAGATCGCTCTGGAGGCTTGAGGGAACAGTCCATCTATCAAAGTAACAGCAGAACGTGTCAAAATCACAAATATATATGAGCTCTACACTAAGACTGCTGTCATTTTAGTACCTTGGCTTTTATATATTTCTCATTTGTTGCACAAAATTCTAATTTGCAAGTAGACATACTGAACATCACACTTGATGTGCTATTTTATCTATAATCTCTATACTGTACTGGATAATACCCTCACAAATATTAACACGGTTTTCACACTTCTAAAGTGATTCGTTTATGACTTGTTTTCAATTTGTGCTTGCAGATTTTAATTACAGCGCATTTTACATCAAAATGAGAGAATGTATGTTAGAGGGATGTGTTCATAACACTGTGAAAATGTATTTTTTAAAAGCTGTCCATAGTATTTTCTGAATGATGCAGTAACAACTGAGATATGATCAAAAAAGAAACAAGAATTTTGAACCTGACTTCATCTAATGTTCAGATCTTCATGCTAGACCAGCATGCAAATAAGTGCATGTATAACTAAAGAATGCCTCATTTGCATAATCAAGCATTACATATATAATAAAAAAAAGAATTTTGCAATTCTTATTTAATCAAGCAATTACATTAGTAAAGTGGTGGCTTTTAGTTAATTTATTTTACCTTATTCACATAAAGCGTCTTAAATCATAAACACATTTTGCTATATCAAATATAATTTACCAGCATGTAAGTGTAAACACATTACAATCAACACGTAACAAAAAACTGATTCTAACAAATCTGGTTAATTTTAAAGGGTACTATTTAAAGGTGGAGGATAAGCACACACACCTCCAAGGCCTCCAGGCTTATGAAGCTGGCTATGGCGAATCCATCAATGATGTCCTCCTCGCAAGACACCGATTCTCTCTTCCTCCGCCGCGGAGGCCGGTGTCTGGTCCCGGGGAAGCCGGGTCTACATTCTCCTCCGCCGGCGCGGAGCAGAGAGTCTCCTCGGCAAAGTTCTTGGTCCGAGGCCGAGGATGGCGACGAGGCCCTGTGCTCAGTGAGGTCCGCTCTCCTCCGCCGCCGCTCGCGGTCACGCTGCGATCGGGAGCGACGGCTCTGCCTGAAGCCTCCGCTCCGACTGGGACCGTCCATGTCAACGTCCGTACGAAGGCACTTAATTAAAACACACCCCGGTGCGGCCTGAGAGATTTTACAGCTGTTAAAGAATGAAAAACAACGCCACCAGAATCTGTGCAGTGGACCTCAGATGGAAATGTGCCTTTGGGTTCCTGTCTTATAATTTAATGAAGTCCAGCAGAGGCTGTATGGTGTGAACACACTGCAGTCTGAGTATAGTCATGTCTGGGCATCACCGGGCCTGTTTTATCCAACAACACAGCGGTTATGAAAGATTCCAGATAATCCACTTACTGTCTTTCTGTCAAGACATTGTCACTTTCGTCTGGGAAAGGGAAACAAAGTTAACCATCAGTGGCGCAGTGAGGCTTTTAAACGCTTAGTATGCTGCTTTTTACAAATTGAATATAAAGTACACAAAATAATAAAATACACGACTAAAATGGCAACCAAGGCATGACTAAAAATAAGCTAACGTTACCTCACAAGTTAAGGTTGTTTTCGTAAGTAAACTTAAATAAAAGGCAACTTAGCTTATCAGTGCTAGGTTTAATTGGGGCACAAATACAACATTTTATATGCTAAAATGTTTTTCCTGAATCTAAAGCAGATTAATCGGTTAATAAAGCGACGAGCTAAATCGCTCTCCCAGCTGACGATGTTAGCTTGCTAGTTACATTAGCCAACCCAACGTTAGTCAGGATTCGCGGATTAAAACACATTCGACTTTAAACAATCAAATTCATCACAATTTAGTTTATTGTACTGTAAACGACAGCATGAAAATTAATCGATTGTGATGGTGTCAATTATTCAACGATTATTATTTATCAGATGTAAACATCCCGACGAGGAAACAGTAAGAAACGGTAACGTTACGTGAACCATCTTACCACATATCAAATGTCATTTTAAAAGATTAATCACTCGTTTTACAGTTGTCTGGAGCGTTATTTCCATTCTAAAACATCTGTCGAGGGGCCCAAGGCTATTTAATACGACTCTAATAAAACAAGCTAACGATGTAGCTTGTGCTTCGTTGACACCCCACCTTACACTTCAGATTTAAGGATATAACCCGTATCACTACATAAAGAAAACAACAGATGAATGCACCTCTACTCATAACCATTTGTCTATTTAGAGATTTTAAAACAAACCCAGTCAGATGATAGAACAAACTAGCCCATTAGCTTTCTTTGACGAGCAGAGGAGAAAAGGGTACGTGATGCGATGGCTTTAAATCGCAACTCAAGTATAAAACCTTTTTCCGTCTTTGTAACCAAAACTAACCCACACAGTCTTGTTTTATTTACATTGCTCTAAGGCACGATCGCGAACAAAACAACAGTAATGTTTCCTATCACACCCACCACTCGCGCTGTATAGAGGGCCATTTTCCTCTGGCTTCTGCTTTCGTCCAAGCCTCCATTTAAAACGATAATAATATACAGCAGGCCCCAAAGCCTCGGGCTGGAGTTGCACCGATAAGGATGTTGAGCGAAGCCCCGTCAGCGCAGGCTGGGCTCCTCCTTCCGCGGCCCGCTGTGTGATCCACTGTGTGCGCTTAAGCTGGAGATTTCGCCGGCGTCCGCAGCTGGAGCAGCGTTTTTCTCAAGCATAACGTGAAAATCGACTTATGAAAGCTTGTTCTTCGTCCCGATCGTCAAAAATGGATTTCTTCATTTTATTTCGAAAGCTGAGGCATACATGAAGCCTGGGTGGATAACCAGTAGCAGTCAAACTGCATTGTGTGCTTCTGTCGGGGTTTCTTCCTCTGTTGATTCACTAAAGACAGGCTGTACTGAATACGACAACAGTACCGCCATCTACTGCCACTGAAGGGCCTACAATACTGGTAAACTAACAAATACTGGCTCAGATTCAGTCATTCCTACTGTGCTAATGATCATAAAGCACCTGTTATCGCAAACAAAACGTGTTTAAATTATAATATTAAGATATTTTTTTGATTTAAACAGTTTTTCTGTTTGTAACAATATATATGCACAATTAACCTGAACTGCAAAGTGCCTGTTATTTATTTACTTATTTATTTTAGGAAAGCAATTTTATTAATCCAGTTGTGCATGATATTTTATTCATAAATATCTATGATTTTATTGTTTTCTTTCCTGATGTCATCATTGTTATGGCTTTTTATTCAATTTTTTAAAATCTTTGTTAAGATGCTTTGAGACAATCTACATTTTAAAATCCCTTTTAGAAATAAAGATGACTTAACTTAATGGGTTTTCATTATTTTAGATGCCACAGACCTCAAAATATAACCCTCCAAAACCCTACAACCATTTCAAAATGTAAAACAGATATATTATCTTGTATAACGACACAATTTACACTGTTAATGTTATTGTACTAGTGAGTAGTACTAATAAGTAAGTACTATTAAGGATTAAAATGCACTTTTTCTTTTAAGATTTCTTAAATTATTCTTATAGCCTGTTTGTTTGTTTTTTTTAACTCAAATGAATGAAACTTCATTCGTTCGTTCAAGCTTAGTTCCTTTATTCATCAGGGCTCGCTACAGCAGAATAAACCACCATGAACGAAACTAATAAAAACATTTATTATGAGAATTATTATTCTTCTTACAGTACTTTATGAAGTCCATTTAGTATTTTCTTCATTTATTGACATCAAATAAACCAAAACACCAAATAAACATTGCTATTTAGTAAAAATCTGTGCAAAAAAAGATATATGATGTGCTGTATATGAGGTTAAAGGGATTTGAAAATTTATCAGTAATACCCATATATGACAAGTTCATTCATTCATATTCCTTTGGATTAGTCCCTTTATTTATCAGGGGTCGCCACAGCAGAACGGATCGCCAACTATTCCGGCATATGTTTTACGCAGTGGATGCCCTTCCAGCCACAACCCAGTACCGGAAAACCCCCATACACACTCACATTCACACATTTAATTTATTATTATAATTAATTTTTTTAATTGAAGGAGAAGACAATTTTCATACAATGCAGCAGTAAACATTCCACTTTTCTTCTTTCTATTTTTTGTTTTAACTCAAGCCCCACCCCCAGACCTGAACATCCCAAGGCAGCTTAACACAATAATTAGGGTCAAATACAGTAATTAAACAATCTGGAGTCATGTCTGTCATAACATACCATTGACGATGGAAAAAAACAATTACAAATAACAGGGGGAAGAAAAAATGAATAGATACAAATTTGCAGGACAAACTAAAATTAAATACAAATTATTATTTTTATTATTATTATTAATATTATTTATAAATAATAATTTAAGGGCGTCACAGTGGCACATTGGGTAGAAATGTGGTGCCTTACAGCAAGAAAGTTGATGGCTCGAGCCCCGGCTGGGTCAGTTTCTGTGTGGAGTTTGCATGTTCTCCTCGTGTTGGCGTGGGTTTCCTCCGGGTGCTCCGGTTTCCCCCACAGTCCAAAGACATGCGCTAGAATTGAATAAGCTAAATTGGCCGTAGTGTATGTGTGTCAATGCCAGAGTGTATGGGTGTTTCCCAGTGTTGGGTTGCGGCTGGAATGGCATCCGCTGCATAAAACATATGCTGGATAAGTTGGCAGTTCATTCTGCTGTGGCGACCCCTGATTAGTAAAGGGACTAAACCGAAAATGAATAAATGAATGAATAATAATTTTAAACCTTTAAAAGACTGAAAATACTTTATTTATTAATAATTATGAGATAAAAATGTAATTGCAATATATAAAAGTAACAAATTTAGAGAATTATACAGTACCCAGTTTTCTAAAATATACTAACAATACAATAGTATCATAAAAACAACAGTCATCTTTTTTATTGAAGAGTTTTGGTTGAAAATTACAAGATATATTAACATAAAATCAGATACATACAATACACAATGAATAGCATCCATGATTAATAGGATGGAAAAGAAGGTGAATACATAATAATATATTTTTCTTAATTGTGCATTTGTAAATTACAAAGTTGTTTTTTATTATTTTTTTATTATACTTGAGTCTTTTTTCCTCTCTGATTTGTTTTATACATTTTTTTATTCATGAAACCACAATCAGGAGATGAATATAAGAGAGATACAAGAGAGGGAAAATACAAGTTACATTAACTGCAGAAAGAAAAAAGACTAACAAAACGAAGAAAGTGGTAAGTAAATTACAACTGTATAAAAGTCTATAGAAATAAATAAATTAAGAGCATTACAGGAAAGCTATCTAAATGAAATCAGTCAATAGACAACAGTTATTCATATAGTACTTTTATGAATTTTTATGTGTCATAAAAATGGATTTTTATGTGTCATAAAAATCTGACACATTTTTTGTTGTTACACATTCAGAAAGATTTGAGCAATAAGTCAACTTCAGTCAGAAAATCTCGAAAAGTAGGGATTGAAGCCATGCATTTTTATGTATAAAAAAAATCCAAACAAAATAAAACAGTTGGAGCTAAATTCTTTAGATTTATGCGCAGATTCTGAGTAATAACAAATACTTTCTTTTAAACTAAAATATTGTGCGAAGGTAGCTCCTACCTTTGTGTTTAAATAATGATACAAGTCTAACCAAACCTTCTAAACAAATTCACACTCAAAAAAATAAATGTATTGAAATAACTGAGTCAACTTCCCAGTGTTGTGTTGCGGCTGGAAGAGCATCCGCTGCGTAAAACATATGCTTAATAAGTTGGCGGTTCATTCCGCTGTGGCGACCTCTGATTAATAAAGGGACTAAGCCGAAAGGAAAATGAATGAATAACTGAGTCATTCGTTGTTGATGGAAAGTAATTTATGACGCATTTCCCGTGACGTAGCCCTATACAAAGGAAGTATTGACTTTCATACGCGGAAGAAGGTAGAGTGGGGAAAACAATCGGGTTGATCGACGAACTTCAATAAGAAACAAACGACGGCGTGATATTTGGTCTGTTCAGCTGTTGGTGTCTCCGGTGGACGTTTTCCACATAAAGAAAAGTCAAGGTACTAAAGAGAGCGATAACTCACAGGCCTCTCGTTTTTATTTCCTTTGTCGAGCTAAATTTAGCAGCTGAGCTCGTTACAATTATTTGGGATGAGCCTTCATCTTTTTATGAAATGACATTAATTTAGTACGTTATGATTCAAAATATGAGCGTAAATATTTGTCATGTTTTTCATCTTGTAAGTGTTCGTAATCCTGAATTGTTCGGTTCATTGACAGCGTAACTCACACATATATATACTAATTATAAAGATGAATTTTTTCAAAAGTAGTCTTAAAACTGAGAGGGTATATAGTAATTTGACAGTATTTACTCGGTTGGTGATGTCACTTGATTCATAATGTCTTGAATATTTTATTTGAGAGTACACTCAGTTACACTCAATTAGCTCTGTCATGCCTCATGACATACCTGCAAAATATGATGTCAGCATCACGTGTCTGGGAGCCATTGTTATTAAATCACAGTAAATCTGAATTCCTTTTTTGTGACTTAAGTGGCTCAGTGGTTGGCACTGTTGCCTCACAGCAAAAAGGTCGCTGGTTCGTGTTCCAGCTGGGGCAGTTGGGATTTCTGTGTGGAGTTTGCATGTTATCCCTGTGTTGGGGTGTGTTTCCCTCACAGTCCAAAGGCATGCGCTATAAGTGAATTAAATAAACTAAGTGGCCGTAGTGTATTTGTGTAAATGAGTGTATGGGTTTTTCCCAGTACTAAGTTGCAGCTGGACGGGCATCCTCTGTGGCAACCAATGATGAATAAAGGGACTAAGCCGAAGGACAATGAATGAATGAAGTGCCATCTAACGCCATTTGGATGTTTAACAGATCATGGAAACCCTTAAAATTGTCCTAACTGCTATCTGTTTTGCTCGTCAGATGGAGTTCCTGTTTGGAAGGAGAAAGACTCCGGAGGAGATGCTCAGACAGAATCAAAGAGCACTAAATAGAGCCATGCGGGATCTAGACAGAGAACGGCAGAGACTGGAGCAACAGGAAAAGAAAATAATCGCAGACATTAAAAAAATGGCCAAACAAGGACAGATGGTAATGAGGTTTCACTTGATGTCCAGTTGACTTTATTTACACTCATTTACAAGTAACATTCTTTCTCCGGCAGGATGCTGTGAAGATCATGGCTAAGGATCTGGTTCGTACAAGACGATATGTTAAGAAGTTCATCATGATGAGAGCCAATATCCAAGCTGTCAGCCTTAAAATTCAAACCCTCAAATCAAACAACAGCATGGCGCAGGCCATGAAAGGAGTCACCAAAGCTATGGCCACCATGAACAGACAGGTACTGTACATCCGCTAAAAAGTCCTGCCTAAAAGACCGTTTGTTCTTATGCGTGTGTCGATATTTATTTCTTTTTTCTCTTAATGCAGTTGAAGTTGCCACAGATTCAGAAGATCATGATGGAGTTTGAGCGCCAAAGTGAAATTATGGACATGAAGGAGGAGATGATGAATGATGCAATTGATGATGCGATGGGAGATGAAGACGATGAAGAGGAGAGGTGAGAATATATAAATATATATACATTTTTATAAATATTTGCTTATTGACACAAACACATTTTGCATTATTCTTGTAATCTAGTAAAATCTGTAGTTGAAATCAAGTGAAATATTATCTAATTACTTAAGCTCCGTGTCTGAATATACAGATAAAGTCAGAATTATTTGCCCCCTGTATATTTTTTCTCCCAATTTCTGTTGAACAGAAAGATTTGTATAATAGTTTCAATAACTGATTTCTTTTATCTTTGTCTTGATGGCAGTACATTATATTTTTCAACAATTCATTTTGTTCTATCTGAAATAAAACAAATAAGACCTTCTACATGGGTAAGCTAAATTGTCCGTAGTGTATGTGTGTGATTCAGTGTGTGTGGATGTTTCCCAGTGATGGGTAGCAGCTGGAAGGGCATGCGCTGCGTAAAACATATGCTGGATAAGTAGGCGATTCATTCCGCTGTGGCGACCCCGGATTAATATTGGGACTAAACTGAAATGAGAATGACTGAATTAATG
This sequence comes from Danio aesculapii, assembly GCF_903798145.1. Classification (NCBI taxonomy): domain Eukaryota; kingdom Metazoa; phylum Chordata; class Actinopteri; order Cypriniformes; family Danionidae; genus Danio; species Danio aesculapii. Next base: position 28,646,481 of record NC_079446.1, on the reverse strand, counting down.
AAGACCTTCTACAAAAGATAAAATTATATAGGAAATACTGTGAAAAATGTCTTGCTCTGTTAGACATAATTTGGGAAATCTAAAAAAAATATTCACATGAGGGGCAATAATTTTGTCTTCACCTATATATTCGTGTATGTATAAATGTGTGTGTGTGTGTGTGTGTGTGTGCATGGTTTCCGCTACATTCATTCTTCCATGGCGGGGCGCCACGCCAAGATTCATCCCGCCACGGCTACATTACAGCTTCTCATTCAAAACATTTTGTTTTTTTAATAGCGGGTGATAATCGCACCAAAACGTATTAAAAAGTGAATTATAACAAAGCAAACTTTTCTGTAACCGTAGTAGTGCTGTACGTCATTTGTTTAACCCTTTAAGATTACGTGCTGACTGATGCTCGTAGGCTGTTACATAAATGCGATCTCGACTTCTAATTCTGCGCTCACGACATGTGTCATTGAAATAACGCCACAGGTAGTTGGTAGATCTGCGTAAAAAAGGCCTGCCGCCACAGCTGGAAAAAATCCTAGAGGAAACACTGGTGTGTATAAGATATTCAGTAAACCTCTAATTAAAAAGTAATTCACCTCCCCCACCTTACTGTAGCTCTTAATTCTCTGAGTACCATCAATTCCTTTCTTGTGTGTATTGTTTCATCACGTTTAATCGCTTTGGACAAAAATGTCCACTAAATGAATTAAAGCACAACATAAATTACATTTTAAAAGCTAAGTGAATCAAGTATAAATGCATGGTTATCATATTGGTCAGGGTCAAGTAAAACAAAACAAGCGCCCCCACCCCTCAAAAAAAAAAACATAAAATGTATTGCTACATAGTAGACCCTGCAATTTCCTCACATGCACTGATTTTGTTTATATGCAGTGATGCTGTTGTTTCTCAAGTTCTTGATGAGCTGGGTCTGAATCTTTCTGATGAACTTTCAAGTAAGTGTGAATATTACAGCAGTTATTGCTCTTTAGAATAATGCACTGGCTTGTGATTATATTGACTTCTCTGTTCAATTGATACAGACCTGCCTGCTACTGGAGGAAGTCTGTCAGTTGCTGCTGGGAAGAAAGCTGAGCCGCAGCCTACGCTGGCCGATGCTGATGCTGACTTGGAAGAGAGGCTGAATAATCTCAGAAGAGACTGAGAAGGAAAAGACTTTCAGTACAGGTTTTAATTCAGAATTGTTTTTGGTCAAGAGTTCGCTTCACTAAAGTGTAGACTGATAATGCAAAGAAAAGGGGGAAGATGTGAATGCTGTTGTTTTTTTCTGACATGAGACGCTTGAATGCGTCCCTTTGGTTTTTCTGTCTCCCTTTATGACATGTGCTGTTTAAATGTTACCAAACACGTAACCCAAATGAAGATGCAATGCATCAGACTGCTCCCAAGTCTTTTTAAGGGTGATGAAGCCAACAGAGTATGTTACCCCACAATTTCAAGTTGATCTTTAGGGGACACTTTAACACTAAATATTTCAAGGATATAAAAACTGGTCATCCCTTATTCTAATAGGCACAGATGGTTATATTGATCTTTTTATATATGTGATGCAAAACATCACTCCACTTTTCAATCTGTTTATATAAAGGTATAACAGAGAATTGCTGAAATACCCACGCTATTATACTATCATAATATTTTCATTGTTATCTTTTAGTAGTAAATACCTTCATCTAATATATGTGGTGGTTCATATATATGTTTATCAGATTGATTGAATCTATAGTGCCTACACTTAGGCTTGTTCATTAAACTATAAACCTTCATAAACTCAAAGGTTTATGAACAAGGCAAAATCTCATTAACTTTGATCATTTCATTTAAAAAAAAATATTTGGCTGCTGTTTTCCAAAGCTTGTTTTATCATAAAATAATCTAAAGACTTATTAGTAAAAACTAAAAGACATATTACTAGTGTATTTATCTCATGGTGAATTAAAAGAGGTGATATATTTTGACAAATTATTTCTGGTTTTGCATATTTTTTTTGTTTCAATAAACATTTTTTCACTTTCTATGAAGGGAATGATTTTCTTCTGTGATCATTGGCTTATTTTATAGTGAAATAATGTCACACTTGTGTATGATTCTCACAATGTGTCTACAATTTAACTAACTTAGGCATAACAGAATAAGATTATTACATTTTTCTTATAAAATTGTTCTCATAATTTTGCCATCCAAATCCAGTGATTTTTTTTTGGGGGGGGGAATAATAAATGAACAAGAATAGCTGTAGTTAGTTGTAGGACAACTTTGAATGAAGGTTTTGATCCACTTCAAGTTCACAAAACTTAAACAAGCATCAATTATGGAATCACAGGAGCGTGTTCTGTTTTTATTATTTTGAAAAACAAAAGTTCTTGTTTTGTAAATAATCCTATCAATTTTTATATCTATGCTGGACATACAACATTTCTGACATTAAATAAAAAAATAACAGCAACATTTTCCTTATTTACAGCCAATGGATGTCAGTAAAGCTATGTACAGAGATCCAGTTGTACACATCCACAAGAAACAAAAGCTATTGATATGTGTGGTGGTGAGAAAAATAAGCATTTACACACACACAGAAAGAAAAAAATCAGGTTTCGCTGTTAGATAGAACAAGATGTTTAGCAAAAAATCTTTAGGGAAACACCACACATGCTCTGAAATGACTCCCATGAGGCACAGAATGTATGCTAAGTTAATAAAGACACAACAACACTTTTGGACATGGATGAGGTTTAAAGCAAACAGAAGCGTAAAATAAATGTATTTTCAAATAAGATTTTTGAGGTACATCAAAAACATCATCAGCAAACCAACTGCTGAATCCAAAAATAACGTTTAGGGCAGCGTCCTTAAACCAGCACGGGATGCTGAACCGATTTGTTGACACCTGAACGGCCATACAAATAATTCTTTCAACTTGTTTACATCAGGGAACTCTTCTAATCCTGCCAATATCTTTCCTATCTAAATAACTACACTATGCTTACAAAAATATGTACATTTTTTAGGCATAGGATATTCATGACATTCATGCACAATTACATTTTCAAAAGCAAACGTCATTCTCAACACAAATATACTGAGGAATTACATGCAAATGTGCAGCAATACTCCATAACCAGTTTAGTGGACATTAAAACAGTGTTTGCAGTGAAGCCTGCAATAACCGATATCACTTCACCTCCGTCAAAGTACCCAGAACATGACTACAAGTAAAGGTTCAAAACAAGGCCACACAATGATTGTGAGGAACTAAAATAGCAGTTAGCCGGGCAGCTAGTGCTTTATTATCAGAAAGCAAAGCTGTATTGCTGCCTTTTCCTTCTCGACGAAACAGTCTATGTGTGAGCAGATTGAGTGCAGATGCCATCACACGACTGATCAAATTCTGCTTTAATGTGACGTTGTGAAGTATCGCTCCAGAATGTGGCACTCAAGCCGGACACTTGGCCAGAATCTTTGCGACTCATTTCCGACAGGTCCTGTGTGGAGTTTGTTTCTTCTGGTTTTCGACACGACCTTTACTTTTTTCATCGAGCCATGGCAACTCAAAGTTCCTGACAGAAGACAAAAGAGGACTGACACATTACATGACACTTAAATTGTACTTTAACATTTAGGTGGAAATGGAAAAGATGTCAAAAAGAAAAAAGACTCTTACTGTGGTGTCAAATTGGGCAAAGGCCGTCCAAATGCCACTACGGGCAGAAAGGGTGTGACCATGATGGCCTCCACTGTACAAAAAAAAAAAAAAGAAAATATGTGACAGGCATTCATAAATAAATACTGTATGAAATGAATCTGCCTGAGGGTCATACCATTTTCCAAATCGGGGTGAAATGAGGACACCTCAGGCTCGCTCTCCTGAACAACATTCGGTTTCTTCTTCTCCATGCGCTGCTGCAGTCTTTGAAGCATACGCTGTTCACGTATTCGCTGAATGTCCCATCTAATGAGGAGAAAAGATACAAGATAATAAAGGAAAAGCATTAATATGATTATTTGTTGCTTCAGGCACTTACATAAAAGAATACATATTAATGTCTTTCATCTTCAGAAGAGGAGTTATTTTATTCTGGGATATTGCTGTGAATGCTGTTCTTTTGAATGATCTGCTCATCAAAAAACTGAAAAAGGCATATCTCTTTATTTTTAAACTAATAATAAAAATGAACGTCTTGAGCACTAAATCAGCATATTAAGATGATTTCTGTGACATTAAAGATCTCACCTTTTTCGCCTCTTCTCATCAAGTTCTAACTTGGCATGCCGTTTCAGGAAAACGCTGTCATCAAGACTCTACACAAACAAGAGACCGGTTAATGACAGTGAACGTCATAGTCAAGATTCCTGTACAACAAAAATGATGAGTCTTACTTCAGGGAGATCAGCAGCATCTTCCTCCTTTAGGGGTTCCATAATGTTTTCCCTCCACGATGGTACTGCGAAAATATTTTTCACATTACTAATAGTTAACCAGCATTTATATATGGCATTCTGCATTTGAATCAGGAACCTACTTGCAACATCCTCTTCTTTCTTTGGACAATCTTCCTGTAATGAAGAATCTGGAGGTTCCCAGCAGCACAAGTACATTTCAGTCGTTGTCATGTAGGGAAGTTCTTCTGCTTCTTTGCTGCTTTCTCCCTCTGCATGCTGGTCCGTCTTTCTGGACGATTTCCCAGTGTTTGCCTTCTCTGGGGTCTCCTTGCTCCGCAGCTCACGCTGACATGGTGATGGCCCGCTTGTGTCTGATTTTTGGGGAGTTGTCCTTGTGGACTTGCCTCTTGACCTTTGCGTCTTTGTTTCAGTTGCGCTTAGTTTTCTAGTTTAGTGATTACAGGTCAAATCAGCCAAGGCAAAGGCAGTTTATATAACCAAACAATTGATTTGAAGAAAAATCACAAAATAAATGACCATTAAAAACAACCCATTCTTACCTCTTTTGCACTTTGCCACTTGACTTGGATGCCTGAGTTTGCACGCTGTCCCCCAAATCTGATTCCCAAAAGTCATCGGTGTCTGGAACCCATCTCTCTAAAGGCTGGAAGAGCCTCTTGTCACGTGGTTCCTTGCTTAACAACTGCAAACGACGTTCCATCCGCTCAATACGGGCAAGCAGCTGTTTCAAAGAAAGTCACATTCAACAGAAGTGAACATTGTTGCAAGTACAAGCATTCAGCCAAAATAATACTATCAATCAAAGGTTGGGGCCAGATTTTTTTCAGCATAATTACTGTAATCTTTAATGTGACACGATCCTTTAAAATCATTCAAATATGCAGATTTAGTGTCATGTTTAGATTTTTAGACAAAGCAAGCCCAATGTTTTCACTTCACAGTTGTTCACATTTGGTGAAATAATCCTGATTTTTAGTCACGAAGGTTTAATCACAAATTTTCTGTACTTTTCTAAGTATTAGAAATTTGGGGAATCAGATTTTCTCATTAACATAAATCAACAGCTTTTATTTAAAATAGTTTTTCTGACACTTTTGATCAAACGAATGCATTTTAAGCTCAAAAACCCGTTCTAACCCCAAGTGCACATACCGTGTCTCTGTCTGATTTGAGTTCATCTATTTCCTTGTCCTTAGCCTGTAGCTGTTGCTGTTGTTGTTCTATCAAGTCCAGTTGAAGCAACAGCAGTTGTTTAAGGCAAGACGCTTGTGCATGAGGATTGCCACTGATCTTCTTCATATTGGTCCTTTTACCCTCCGAGTGTTCGTGAGATGCCCCCATAGTCTCTTTAGCATTTTTCTCACCAACAGGGTCTCTAGAATTAATATGAGAATTCATGGATACAAACTCTGGCTTGTTATCAATGGCGTTGGTCTGTCCAAAAGGAGTTTTACTTTTTACAGGGGTGCCTTCACCCCCCATTTGTTTAGCTTGAGATGACAGTGTTTCTGTGCCCACAGAGCCAGCCTCTGAAGCCACGATCAACTCTCTGCCAGGCTTTGAAGGCAATGAAGCCCGTTCTAAGTTCTTTTGCGAGATCAGATGTTCTCTAGTGTCGTCTGGTGTGTCACATAGAGGATCTCTGATCTCTCTTTGGACACTAACTGGATGTCTTGTTTGAGATGGGCTGAAGTCACAATTCTTTGAGTACAATCCTGCTTTAGAAAAGCATTCGGGTCGCATATTCATGGCGAAGGAAAACCTCTACACGATGAACCATGGCTCCAATAGAGGTGTGTCTGCAGACTTGAAAAACATAAATCACAAAATAAGAATCAAGTATGTAAAATGATAGATGCAAATGCCAAATGTTTGTTTTAAGATTCCACTGAATGCATTGCAAATATGAAAACTGCACACAAAATAACGCATGCTTCATGTCTATGTATACAACCTAACTTCCATTAAAAGGTTTAAATAAACCCACTCCGTGATCAAATATTGAATAAAACACCAAACGCAATCACATACCAGATAGTCATAAATGTCTACTGACTTGAAATCAGTTGCTTGACCTTAAACAGATCATCGAATCTCACTACCGATATAACATTCACGCATTTATTATACTAACTATTAAAGCTAACAGTGAATTGATTCTCAGTTTACGGTTCAAGAGGCACGAACCATTTTAACTTGAGCTAATAATAAATAGCCTGCCTCCATTTTGATCATGATGCTAGCTAGCCGCTGTTAGCAAACGAGGTGATAAAACATCAAATCATTTTCGTTACACTGCGAGTTTGCAAGCATTCTATACCACATTTCTATGCCGCATTTGCAAAACCTAATAATCAGAACAAACATGTCCTAAATGAGCTTTCTATCCTACTTTTATTGCTGTTTGTCCCCCATTTTCAGGCTCGAATCTGCACAATGTCCCAATATACGAGTGCGTTTGTCTCAGTGCGCATGCGTAGTGTCAGGACGTGTTTACATTCAAAGTAATGGGGTTTGTCTAACAATATTAAAGGTAAAATAAGCATACACACGTTTATCTACACTCGTGTTGAGTACGGTTATCTTTGCGTGTTGAATCTGGTCAAGACAGACAATATATGTTCGGGAAAGTATGTATATTGGAACGTATTTGTCTGGCGGAGGCAAAATACGGAGCATACCGTACAAACTTGGGGAGAGAACCTTGGCAACGTCATTTCCTCTGACGTTTTGGCACGCCTTCATTTCTAACTTTATTTAGCAATGTTTAATAACAGTGCTTCACGTAAGTGCTCATTTTGTAGCGATTTACTTTTCTACGGTTTTTGTATTATTGTACATAAATCAAAAATTTAAATAAATAAAAAATAAATTTATTAGACATAATAAGACGCAATATAAAAGCGTTATATCAACTCCCAGGCCAACTTATTAAACAATATACAATTTATTATGAAACAATATTTTATATCACGTAGACGTATTCTGTTTATATTATGTTGTTTATTGACTTTTGTTTTCCACAAATACTTCAATAGAGAAATTACTGAGAACTTTGTAACTGTGTGTGTTTCCCAATAAGGCCATTGCCTGAGCAAAACAAGTGTCCAAAATGTGTTGCTGAATTGAATTTCAGTAATGTCTGCATAACAGCAAAATGTGTAGAGTTTTATATTTCACACGTACGAGCAAGTACGTATATATATATATATATATATATATATATATATATATATATATATATATATATATATATATATATATATATATATATATATATATATATATATACGCACACACACACACATTGGTTTCATGTATTTATTTTGTGTGTAATTAATTAGTTTAACCAGCAGAGGGAGCTGTAGTACAGTAGATTAACATTGTCGACTCAAAATAGAGAGGGTTGTAAATAATGTGTAAAGGACTAAATGCTGTATGTTCATAATTATTTCATATAATGAATTACAGGCCCGTAACTGGGTGGGTTCTGGTGGTTTGGAAGACACCCCTCACTGACAAAGGTCCGGAATTTGTCCCATACATGAGCACGTTTCTCCTATTTTGACAGTTATGCCATCATAAACAGTCAAACATTTTTCACTAGTCAAACATCCCAACATTCAGCTGTGCAAGAAAACCTCTGACAGAAGTCATATTTCGCTACAGTGTTGTTTTTAAATAGAGAAAACATTTGACAAGCAACTTTTATTCTAAATCTTGGACCTTATTCTTGAAAGAAAATATGACCAATAAAAGATGTGAAACACCAAAGCAGCCCATATTAAAATCAGTTTGAATACTATTTTGGCTATTGTTGTTATCCACGAATTTTCAAATGTATTGTTTTTACAAGAGAGGCCAGAAAAAAATTGTGAAGCTCTTTATTATTATTATTATTATTATTATTATTATTTAGTTTTTTATTAATCAAATTGACAAATTTTGACTGAGGAAAGTTGAATGTGCTGGCCAGTTTGTTGTTTGCTTAATAAATGACAATAGGCTACAGTTTTTAATTTAAAACTTTTTTTTCTAATGATATGATGTAATAAATGTTTTTTTTATTAATATTTGTAATATTTTTTATTCTAAATATTTAAGAAATATTTTTGGTACATTAAAAAGTGTGGTTATGATGACCATCTGACAAGCTAATTCTGCAAAAAAATTTGCTTAAAATGTCACCAAAATGCAGTATTTAAATCTCATAATTAAATATAAAACCAGGTGAAAAACTGCAAAAATGTCCACTTTTTGAGAAAAAAAAGTACCACCCTTTTCACCAGGCTACAGGCCTGAGTTTGTAAAGTTAGGTTCAGTCAGTTCCCTCAGAAGGAAACTACATTACATGACACAGATCCGGGACTGATGTGCTCACCCTCTCTCTGTATTTGCCTGAAAACTTAAGCTCATTAATTCACTTGGCTTATGCAATCTGTTGATCTAAAGTGACTGAAAGTGTGTTTGTGTGTTCACAGTCTGTTTTCATTCATACTGTAACTTTCTTTAAACAGAATGAAAAGAAGATTCTTGAAAAGGAGAGACAGAGATGAAGAGAGAAAAACTCGAACTGACTTTATCACAGTTTGCAAAATCAAAGCCTGATCAAATGGTGAAATAAACTTATCAGTTAATGCTTTTAAGTTACTACTCAAAAATAAGTCTTGGGGTGTGCTCACACTTGGCAGTAGGGGCGATTTTAAGATATTTCATTTTAGGGGGGCTCAGCTCCTGAGGTAAAAAAAAAAATTATATATATATATATATATATATATATATATATATATATATATATATATATATATATATAGTACATATAGTAATTTAATAGTAAGAAATTTATAAAAGTTAAAATGTTTAATATGGGTTGTATGCTAAACTAGCAATATTTCACTGTACTGACGTTTGGCCAGCGGAGAAATTAAAATGGTCGTGCCCAACTGAGTCTGGTTTCTCTCTAGGTTTTTTTTCTTCACTTTCGCCAATAAGTGAAGTTTTTTTTCCCTCACTGCTGTCACCACTACCTTGCATGGTTTGGGATCGGTAGAGCTGCACATCGTTGGATTTGCTCTACAGTGTTAGGACTCTGACACTGAACTGAGCTTAACTAAACTGAACTTAAACACTACAAACTGAACTACACTGTTCCTATTTACTATGACCTTTTATGTGAAGCTTCTTTGACACAATCTACATTGTAAAAGCGCTATACAAATAAAGGTGAATTGAATTGAATTGTACTGCAAAAACAGAGATAGCCATTTGAGTTCTGAATGATCCAAATAGGCTCAACACACCTGTTTACCGTCTTCATATCAAATTTAAAGGGGACTGAGACAATAATTTAGTGTACAGTTTATGAGCTAATCGCAAAAGTTTTAGGGGGCCTGAGTAGAAATATAGGGAGGCTACAGCCCCTTAAAATAGGCCTAGCAACGACCAATGGCAGGTTTGATTTAAGTGAAGTTTATTTATAAACTAATTTAGAGAAAATCACATGCTTATGATTGATCACAGCTGGACCCACGATTCTCCAATCAGACAATTCTTAAGTCACTATAAACAACCATGGTCTTCATACCACAGTCATCTTCATCTTGAAGAATACCCCTATTCTTCAAGATTACCCCTATTCTAAAATCTGTGTGGAGTTTGCATGTTCTCCCCATGTTCACGTGAGCTTTCTCCAGGTGCTCCAGTTTCCCCCACAGTCCAAAGAGATGCGGTACAGGTGAATTGAATAAGATAAATTGGCTGTAGTGTATGCGTGTGAATGCAAGAGTGTATGGGTGTTTCCCAGTGTTGGGTTGCAGCTGGATGGGTATCCGCTGCGTAAAAATGAATGAATGAATGAACTGGAATAGACTGACTGTGATTTGTCCTTCTCGATGCATTGATGCCAGACACTGAGTGAGGGAGCATGCAGGTATTTATGGGTGACTGTTATGAGGTGGGATGGGTGCAGGTGTAGGTGTGCTTGGTGATTAAAATTCGGGTGATCTTGCTGATTGCAGTGATAGAGAACGGGTTGAATCAGGTGACTGTGGGTGGGGAGATCCTGGCCTGGCTGTGACAAATCCTACCCTGTCAGGTTTTATTCTGCCAAAACCACTGGCTGGATGTGCATTATTCCTTATGATACTGACGTGTCTCTTGCAAAAAATCTAGTGAATCACTGATAAATCTACAGTGCTTTGTTCTGTGTGAAAATCTTTACACCTTTATGTCAATTTCAGCATCATCACATCAAAATTGATCAACACTGCAGATTGAACCATCATAAGCACAGTAGACAAAACTACAGTCTTGTGGCATCTGCCATGGTCTCCCAGCCTGCATAATGTACAAATGGCTCACCTCCAGTATGTGTCTGCTTGAGTATTGAATATGCGAGCATGTGCATGATTAATTATTAGATTATGCTGTTCATAATTATAATATCAGTCAATATTTACACCACCATATGCTGCAGAAACACAGGGGTGCTCGTCTCTCCACAGCACAATGGCTTTCGCAGCAGGAGAAGAGAGGAGGCTAACGTTTGGCAGGTATCTCTCTAATGCTCTTAGCCATCTGCCAATCGCCTGGGCTCTCCCCACAAGAACATAATGTTTCTGATTACTGGGTTAATTTCAACACAGTTTGGCACAGCGGAGACTCTGCAATCTCTCGCTGCACAGTTAGCACATTTGGCCAGGAGCCATCATGCTGCCAGCCTCCAGTCCGGTGTTGAATAGGTTCAGGTTTGGTCGGTGAATATAATATCTCTACATTTCTCCTCTGCCAGAATCAGAACATCACAGATCGCTTTATGTAACAGATGTATTCAGTTTTCTCATCTTCTTTCCATTCATGATTTTGTTGGTGGATTATTTGCCACCTTCTTGTACACATGACTCTTGCTTGACTGTCTTTTAAATTGGCATCTGTATTGCCTTGCTTTTAGTCACCGTAAGTTCTGCTGCTTTCTATCTCCACAGCCAGCCTTAAGTGTGAATGACCTTGGTGGGTGCACGGTGTGTCAAGTGTAGGAGAGGATAACACCGGGGCTCACGTATTTGTGTTCACTGCAGCATTTTTTGGAATATCATATCAAAAGCCAGTTAAAGTGACTTCATGCAAACTTTTTGGTGAGATGCAGTTTCTGAAAGCACTTAAAATTGTTTAAACTATCGTCTAAAGTACTAAGGAAAAAAGAATAATAAAAATATTTTTAGGAAATTTGCAGTTTTTGTAACATTTTACAGTGAGGTTTCTTTTAATTTGTTAAGGTAAACTAACAATGAGAATTGCTTTTATTAATTTTAGCTAATGTTAAACATTTACAAGGCTAATATATTTTTTGTTTACTGACCCAGCTTTGTATTTTTTAAAGGACACATATTTTACCCCTTGTTCAAGATTTAGGATAAGTCTTTTGTGTCTCCAGAAAGTGTCTGTAAAATTTCAGCTTAAAACACCCCTCAGATTATTTATTATAATCTTTCAGAATGTTGAAATTTTCTGCTCTGAACACTGTGTAGCTGTTTTTGTTTCCTGTGCCTTTAATGCTAGTTCTCCCTGCCCACCATTCCCACCTACCTGTCATGCTGTGTTCACGCAAAATGGTGCTATTTGTGCATAAATAGATGAGTGAACATTTAAAGTTTCATGTCAAATTCACTTCACAATAGACGTGGATTCACGTCACGGGCAGGGCTTCTGTCTGCCCGGTGACTTTAGCTTCATTGCTAAATGGCTAACATGGATTTTATTGAGAGAATAGCTGTTTATGTGCTTTAGGAAGACTGAAAAACAGCCTCGATTCATTTGGAGCCGTGCCTGAGTTTGCTAGAATTATTTTGAGGTGCACCCAACTCCTCCAGAAACTATATGTGGATGATGAAGGCTTTCAGCTGTGCTTCTGACTGAGCTGAGCTCAGTTTGATGAACTGTTGTCAACTCAACTCAATTCAATTTATTTCTAGAGCACATTCGACAAACCACAATGAGTACCAAAGTGCTGTACATAAAAACACATAAAACACATGCAAACATACCACGTTTATGAGTGTTGGCAGAAGGATTTCCCCCTGGAACACCAACTGCAGGTGCTACGTCATAATCACGCCCCTATAAGAGCAAGCTCCTGACTGGTTAACACAGCACGAATGTCCGCTGAAGTTCAGATTTTCCAACTCGAGCGATGGACGTGAAACGCATGATAAGCAGATCTCACGTAACGTTTGTGAGACATACTACAGTAAGAACTTTACCAATGATTATTTGTTATATTTGTTGTGGAGTTAATGCAAGCCTTTCTGCAACGATGAGTCTCACACAAAGTCGTTACAAAGTTCACGCACACACACAGACACACACACAGTGCACGCATTTAACTTTGCACTGATTTTGCACAATAAACAGGACAGGATACACGTTACTATCCACTGCTGTATGGATGTCATTATGTTAATGTACAAAATAAACCTGATTTAATGTCCACAAACTGGGATTGAAGCATCTTCTTTTATAACTGTAATGACACGTGGCTGTGGTCATAAAGTAAAGACGGTAAAATCGCTGTAATTCTTCACAAACATGCACTGTTTTAAAAATGTTTTAAACTTGTAAAACTCCTTCTGGATCACCTCTGATGATGATTGATGATCACAGAGAGCTGAACAAATCTTTTAATAGTTACTTTGCACACATCCTGTCTTGTTAATATGATTATACACATTAGTACGAAGACATGTTAATACACGGCTGTCAATCATTTCGGTGGGCGGAGAAACCACACTCCTACGTCCCATTGCGGTGGGCCTCAATTTAAAAAAATGCCGGGAAATGAAAAAAAAAGAGACTTATTGTGTTTATATCACCCCAATATGACTATGGACACACTATACCTACACACAATTCTGTCCAAAAGATGATTTTCATCATAGCTGCCCTTTAACATTAGTTTAATTTATATTTAATCATCATGCCTCATTACTGTCCAAAGTGATTTCTAAATGAAATAATCAAAGTAAGAAAAGAGCAACATAGATATAAAGGGTTGTTACTGTTAGAAATTCAAGTAAAGAGTAAAATGGAATTATTGTACTAGTTTATTAGTTAGTCTTAGTTAGTTAGTTAAATATATTTGCCCAAGAGGGAAATTTCATTTGCAGCTTAAACCCACAAAGACATCTGACAATTTCACACTTGGTATTTACATAAATAAATTATTTAAAAACCCAAAGTACCATGCCACTACTACTCTAAATAAATGTCCAATCTACTGGCCTTTAACTGCATCAGAGAGAGGAGGAATTTAAAAACTTAACTGTTTGAGGGATGAATGATAATTTTGACTTATTTCTGGGAACACAACATTGACATCCTGATAGTAACAAGTTGAAGGTGTATGATAAAGGATGCCTCTCAACGATAATCATGTTAGCCTACTCCATAAAAACGGCTGTTGTAAAACCCCATAAATCCCAAAATATGATCTGTCTTCAGTACTAACATGAGGTGTGGCTGTAAAGGACTGCCAAAATACAACATGTTACAGTTTTTTTTTTTACTGAGATTACAGGTGCACAGCGATATTAGCTGATCTATAACAGTATATTTCTGTCTAAAGTCTGTACTTCTTTATGTCAAGTTTTAATGCATGAACCTTGCTATTGCATATAAAAGAATTCAGTCTTGCAAAGCTGTCTGCGAAAGTACTAAAGAAGTGACAGGTGTGACATTATTGGAGGGTCAAACCACTATAACTTTGCCATATCTGAATTAGTTTCTATTCTAGTGCACTTACTACATTTCCTTTCTCTGGAAAGGACTCAAGAACTTCCCGTTTAATGACAGAGAGAGCTACTTCACAAGGGACAAAAGCAAAAATTTATGGGTGAGAGTCTGGAACAGCTTTTTACTGTACTCTTTCATACACATACTGTTTCATTTTCTTTCTTTCTTTCTTTCTATCCATCCATCCATCCATCCATCCATCCATCCATCCATCCATCCATCCATCCATCCATCCATCCATCCATCCATCAATCCATCCATCCATCCATCCAACCGTCCGTCCGTCCATCCACCCAACCACCCAACCACCCACCCACCCACCCACCCATCCATCCATCCATCCATCTATCTACCCATCCATCCATCCATCCATCCATCCATCCATCCATCCATCCATCCATCCATCCATCCATCCATCCATCCATCCATCCATCCATCCATCCATCTATCTATCTATCTATCTATCTATCTATCTATCTATCTATCTATCTATCTATCTATCTATCTATCTATCGATCTATCTATTTGTAGTTAGTTAGTGTTAGTTAGTTGTTGGAACTGGGTGAATCATGACCTGAATTCTCTGTTCGTGAGTGAGCGTGAATCCTGATTTAATTGAAATTGTTCATTGCTTTTGCTTTTTTATCTTAAATGTTTCTAAACTACTAACCATAACTATAACTAGTAATAATTACCTATAATTAGTAATAAATGTTAATTAAGTTGCTAGTTCTCTTATATTACTGTATTGTGCACTTACACATTTTATGCAAAGCAGTTTACAGCATGCATTACCAATTGCATTAAGGCCAGTTCACACTGTAAAGTCAGAGAGTGAGTGTGACCGGTCAATAGGTGGCGCTGAGTCGCCGTCCTTGTCAAGCTAAAAGGCTTTAACATGTTATACAAGTTTCTCAGTTGCATTGGTATATTTCTCAGATCTTAATTGAAATGTGAAAAACAGTAAGTGCATTTCTCAAAACAACACATGTAAATAACAAAACACCATGGATTACCTGCAAAACCCAGTCTCTTGCTCAAAATCCTTAGTTCATCCCCAAAGCTAAATTTCTGTGTCAACGAACATGTCAGTGTGGTCAGAATGACAAGTCCTTGTGTCATTGTTTGCGGATAAGACAGTCAAATTACTTAGTCATTTTGTCAGTATAACAGTGGTGTTCTGATCTAAACTATGGCTAAAACAATTTTTGTTTTGCTGTTTGTAATGTAATGTGTTGACTGATCATGTCATTGTTATACATAAAAGAAAAGATAGCACAAAGAAAAAAAACTAAAGTAGAAATGTAAACTGGAGAATTTCCTTTAAGATGCACCTTCATTAGAAAAAGTCAAAATTCACCTGGTAGAAATGTACCAATTGTAGACAGATTTAGAAAAAAGTCTAATGGAAATGTAGAGAAAAATGCATCATGACAAAACATTATGACAACCTGTTCAGCCATTTTGCATGTAAAGACTTATGCCATGAACAAACAATTAAATGTTGTGTGGGGTGAGACTATTCAACAGAGACCAAAATAATGAATATTGATCAACATGATATAAGCAACTAATAATGTAGGAGACATCAGAGAATTGCACATAATCATTTACATGGATGTACAAAAGCATTTGCAACTTGTTTAAAGGAATGAGAAATTTTCTGATGTGCACAAGTGACAAATGATTTTAAAATTGAACAGGTAGTTTTGAGAATTTCAATTCTGATTTGGGAAATGGACCAAAGCGACTGAAAAAAAACTGAAATTATAAATGGCTAAATAATATCCATGGTAGTCATGTTATTTGGTGTGAGCATACATTCTAGCAGTACTTCCAGACAAATTTTTGGTAAGCACTGAGATTAGAATCTCATTAGTTGACCAAGACTTACACATTTACAGCAGCAGCTGAGTTATAGAGTACTGTCGGTTTGTTTGTACCGATTATTACACAAAAAGATTTAGTACTAGCAGGCAATGCAGAAATCCACTAGATTACAGCGCATTTCATTTGAGATATTCCGCAACTTGACAAAAGCTCAATGAATATGCTTAGCATGGTGAAAATATGTCTGATCAGATCAGTGCCAACAGATGCCCGCATAACACAATGATCTCACAATTGTCTCTTACTATTGTTTTTTTTTTTTTGGTTAGGGTGATCAGACATTTTCTACTGTAGTGTTCAATACATAAATTAAATCTTTAAAAATGGGCCAATTATTATAGCCTAATTGTAATTGCTGCAGCCTTATTGAAAATAAAATGATGATGATGTTTGTGATGATAATGAGTCAAACAGAATTAAACTATTTTAATACAATCTTTCACTACAGTTTAAAAAGTGTTGTATTGTGGGGAAAAACTTGAGATTTAAGAAAAAAAATCCTTAACAAAAACAAAACAAATTAGATGTTAGGATATTAAAAAACTACAAATATTTTTATTGAACTATAAATACATGACCATTTTCTATTTGTATTTAATGTGTTTTAATGTGTTATAAAAATTAAAATGTACCTTTAATTTTTCTACCTATTTTATTGATTACTACTATTATTATTATTATTATTATTATTATTATTATTATTATTTGTTGTTGTTGTTGTTTATTCATATTAGGGTAGCTAAGAAGTGTGTTAATTGCGTTGTGACGGAGTAGTGAATCGACCCAGTCCAGGGTTACAGAACACACTTTACAGAACAGTATAACTTTTAACACAAATAATAAGGACGTAACTATACCTTGAACCTGGAGCTGTGTCTCTTCTGAAAATTAATTATATTAGCGCTCTGTTCTCGTCCAGGTTCAGTTCTTCATAGCTAAAAGGTAAGAGTTGTGCAATCAGAAATCAGCTGTCACAGCGCCCTCTAGCTCTGGTAGTCATCAGAAATATGCTGGCTGGGCTTTTATTGAACATTTTTGTTATGTTTTGAAATTATAATTCTGGCGCTTTTCTTTTTGTATATCTTGCAGTAATGTGCTTTTGCAAATAAAGTCTGTTCTGCAGCAATTCTGTGACTGTAATATTATTTTTACATTTTATAAAGCTACTCTGAGATGTTCATTAATTTTTTTGTATTGAATTTTTGCACCAAATGAAACAAAATGCATGCGTTTACTAAACCCAACAAAATAAAAATGTAGAGAGGCTTCAAATATAGGGGCAGACCTGACACATAAAATAAAACAGTTTCTGTCATTTCAGCTGATAATAGTGTTTTTTTTTTTTTTTTTTTTTTTTTGTCAATGTTTTATTTGATTGACTAAATGTTCCTATTGGAAGTTAGTGTTTTAAATAATTACTTGATTTTGAAGCGTTTGCAGTGTTTTGTTAGACATGGTGTATTGTATTAGTTTATTATTGTATTTTGAACATTAGTTTTGGGGTTTAGTTTACATCGTGTGATTTTGAGCATGAAATTAACCATTTTGTCAATTGTGTGTTTTAGGTGTGTTGGTGTGTTACAGTTTTTACAGACGCTAGGACACATTTCTCAATACTTCGGTCACTTTTGCAAAACTCTTCACACAATTCTCCTAACTGACTGTCAGCTTGACAAAGCAGTTCATTTCACATTCAAAATGCATTACAACTACCAAAACACTTTATTCAGGTCTCAAATAAACTCATTCTTCCAGAACACTAGCAAAGGTTGACAGCCGACAAACACACTTTGTCACCCACAAAACAATGGGCTAAAAACACTAACAACATGTAGCATTACACAGTGTTTTCTTGTGTAAAACAAGGACACATCTCTGTTTATAATTGCAATATATATTGTTTATAACTGCAATATATGTTACTGGAATGAATGAATCAGATATGATGAATAATTCGTCAATACTTATTTTATTTGTTTATTTATTTTAATTTTTTAAGTAATTCCAAAATACAAGAATTTGTATACACACCATCCACTGATACAGATACAATAGCAATGCTAATCTGGCTGGTTAAACTGCATATTTAGATTGAAACATGTTTCAATAAAATATTGCTGTTGAATTTTGCTGTCTTGTTCAGTTTCGCATTATGTTATTGTTTTGAACAGAAGTTTAACAGTTTTGTAAACAGTATGCAAGCACGTGCAAAATGTCTGTACGTACAAAGATTTTCGGCATTTGTTGTGTCTGAGTGAGAAAAGAATTGATGAAATTTGAAAGATGTAGTCATTGAATGCATTTTGTGCCAAAACAATGAGAATTGATCCTCAGTTTAGCCCACATAGACTTCTGTTGTGTTCACTGTTTTGCAAAAGTGGCCTAAGTATTAAGAAATGTCTCTTAGCATCTGTAAAAAAAAAAAACTGTAAGAGCTTAGGAAACATGTTAAATGTATAAAAAAAAAAGAACTGTGATAGCTATTGTAAAAAAAACTGTAAGCTGTTTCTCATTGGCAATGGAATCAAATACAGGGAATATATTTGTGTTCCAATTCACAATATGAACAGCTGTTCACTTGACTTTAGCCTATATAAGTTATGTTTAGAACATGATGTTATCTGTTCTGACATACAGTGTGAAAGCATTTGTTGATTTGACTGTAACATTACATTGTTTTGGCCTTGGTTGAGCTTCCTTAATGAAAAAAACAGCTTAAACAAGCCTAGGCTGGTTGGCTGGTTTTAGCTGGTCGACCAGCCTGGTTTTAGAGGGGTTTTGGCCATTTCCAGGCTGGTCTTAGCTGGTCAGGCTGGGTGATGACCAGTTAAAATTAGCTTGACCAGCCCAGCCAGGCTGAGAGCCCAGCCAAAGCCAGCTATGTCCAGCTTAAACCAGGCTGGACCTGACCAGCTAAGACCAGGCTGGAAATGGCTGGAAACCAGCCTGGAAATTGCCAAAACCCCTCTAAAACCAGGCTGGTCAACCAGCTAAAACCAGCCAACCAGCCTAGGCTGGTTTAAGCTGGATTTTTCAGCAGGGTTGTGTGTAAAAGAAGTTTAAGCATTTGAAATTGGTGTTAACTGGATGCATTTTGTATCAAAGCAACAAGAAATGTATTAATTGTATAGCCTACAAAGATGGATGTTGTGCTAACCGTGTTAAGAGTTTAGGAAACTTGTTAAATGTATTGAAAAAATGTCATAGCCATTGTAAAAAACTGTAATTTGATTAAAATATTGATTATAAAAAAAGAAATCCAATTTCCTGCATTCCCCATTGATTTTCTCTTTCCACACCCTCAAAACATATCTTGCGCATTGCTATCCGTCAAGCTCTTCTCTAGTGTTTTCCTCTAGCATGCAGGCGCCATAACATCCCACCCTGTATCCCCAAAACACATATTTATACTTGCAGTTATGATAGCAGTTTTAACAAGCCATCCTGTAAATATACAACGTGTAAATCAATGATTTTTAATAATTATCCAAATATGTAAGAAGTGGGTTCAGAGGGGGGAGACGAAGGGGTCAGGCGTTCGTCTTTTGGGCCTATACGAGCAAATAGGTGAAAAACAAACAACATAAAAAGGAGGTCTCGTAACCAGGCGGAGGGAGTGACTCAGACACAATCAATTCTCCATGAGCTCTCAGTGGAGCTTCCAACGCCATGGAAACAAAAACAACACTCCCAACTCAGGTTTACAGCTCAAGGACCCGTCCTGTTTATTTTCAACCTCCAAAACCAACCCTATTATTATTCCTGCAGCGGTCGGAGTTGACTTGTAAAATACTCAGTGTGGGAGGGACGGAGAAAGCATTTTGAGTTCCATCACAACAAAGTTCACTCTAAAGGTGACAAAAGCGCTCTGTTTGCATGCCAGCACCTGGCCCTTATCTAATGGCCTAATTAGTCTGTAATAAAGGAGACTAATGGCTCTGTTCATTTAAACTAATGAAGGTGAATCACCTGGCTTTTGGCACCCACATTAAGAGCAAACGTTGAGTCCTTTAGTGTAATTATAAAAACTCAAAATTAATTTCATTAAGCTCCTGTCAGATATATAAAGCTGGAATTGAACTGACTAAGATGGCTGTCAAATTTGTCTCGTTCTCCTCTCTTTCTTTTATTTTCTGTCCTCTTCCATCCTTTCCTCCGTTCTCCTCTCCTGCAGTGACCGCATGATTTATGCCTCTCTCCTAGTCTGAGAGTACATAAATACATATAAAGGTTGTAAACTCCCACCATCCATAAAAATGATTAAAGCACCTATTTTGGTTAAATCGGTGCCTGCCCACAACTGTGTTTGATTTTCCACCTAAACCAGAGCCATGTGACGTTCAGTAGAGGCTTCCAGGTCTTCACTCACTCACTCACTCAATACACACACACCCTTTTCCTGGGGGCAGGAAATGAAAGCCAGAACAGGAATGGGTATAAAAATATTTGGATGTCATCGTTTTGAAGATGCGTCTTTAAACCAATAGCTGTCTGGATGGTGCAGGGCTTTCTCTGAGCATCAGGCTGATTGGAGTGATCTGTTATTGGTTATTAGAGACAGGTCTGTAGCTACAGGCAAGATCTATGAGATATTTTACCACTGAAACTGCATGCAGATGTTTGAGATCAGAGCGCTACCTTTGTGTGTGTTGTATATGCCATGTGAAACGGTGGAGCATCTGAATAACCTTCAACATGATGCTCTCCTGTGATTCCCTCACTGAGATGAATAGTCCTGACCTATGTATTAAAGAAGTTAATGAAGCCGATATCTATGCTTCAACTGGAGGAGATTTATTGAAAGTGCACATTCAGATACATGCAGGTATATACACACTCTGGCCACTTTATTAGGTACACCTTACTAGTACCGGGTTGGACCCCCTTTTGCCTTCAGAACTGCCTTAATCCTTCGTGGCATTGATTCAAGAAGGTACTGGAAATATTCCTCAGAGATTTTGGACTATATTGTCATGATAGCATCACGCAGTTGCTGCACATTTGTCGGCTGCACATCCATGATGCGAATCTCCCGTTCCACCACATCCCAAACCCAAAGTACTCTATTGGATTGAGA